>NC_135364.1:21895000-22195000 GCF_051622035.1 Arctopsyche grandis | reverse complement strand
GAGCGAGATTGAGCTAAAATTAGATCATCGTTGATGTTTTGAATTACAACAATGTTTTGAATTACGACGATATTTTTTTATTTTTTATTTATTTATTTAACATATTAGCCACAGTGACATTACAGAGATCTCCAACGCGTCGCTGTGGCCGGTCATTCAGTAATAATAACATGATAACAGTAATAATAACTTATAATAATAACAATATTAACACAACATCATTAAAATCATAAAAAAAAGAAAAAACATAGATAAAGTAATAACAATCATTAATATTTATACTAGGCAAAATCAACCACTGGCATTCCTCAACAACCACTCAACCAGATTAGTATATTTTATATTGAAGAGGTCAATTTCACCAGAAATCCTGTTAAGCAGATATATCGCTCTAGATATAGGAGCCGTTGACAACATATTTGTGCGAGCCACAGGAGGAACAAACAAATCACGATTTCTCAAGTCCCTGAATTTACAAGGTGCATTAAACCTAAATTCCTTTAGAACCTGACGATTGTGTATTATCCCATTCAACAGCTTAAAAAAGTGTCTTCCCAGTAACATATTCCGACGAGACTCCAATGAGTTGAAACCTAACGCCCCTAATAGGAATGCACTAGGATATAGTCAAGGATAATAACCATACTGTTTCAAATAAAGATATCTGAGAAACCGTTTTTGGATTCTCTCAATCTTCAATGAATGAGTTATATGGGTAGGATTCCATATAATAGAAGAAAATTCTAGAATACTACGTACTAAAGATTCATAAAGAATTTTAAGCACCAACGTACTCTGGAAAGGTTTGCTAACTCTTAGTAAGAATCCCAGCATTTTTGTTGCACGCAAACAAATATTGTCTATGTGTCATTTAAATTGAAAATTCCCCTTCGGAAATATTTAACCAATGACGATTTTGGGCCAACTTTTAAAACCAGTAGCGTACAAAATATCGAAATAAAAATTAAATAAAAAAATAGAAATTAAATATCAAAATTAAGCTAACGAGCGAGATTGAGCTAAAATTAGATCATCGTTGATGTTTTGAATTACAACAATGTTTTGAATTACGACGATATTTTTTTTATTTTTTATTTATTTATTTAACATATAAGCCACAGTGACATTACAGAGATCTCCAACGCGTCGCTGTGGCCGGTCATTCAGTAATAATAACATGATAACAGTAATTTATTTATTTATTTATTTTAAACAGACCATTGTGGCATAACAGGAATTCCTAAAGCGCCACAATGGTCAAAAAATATAACACAAAAAAGAAAAAAAACAAAATAACAATTAAACATAAACATAAATACATCCATACATACATAAAAAATAGCATTTAATAATAACAGATAAAGTAAAAATATCAAATAAAATATAGCATAAGGAATGCCTTGCACCTACAGCCAGTTTCAATAAATATGTAAGAAACAACTACAAATACAAAACATCCCTGTAGGCCCAAATGGAAGAGAGTTAATCAAAATTTCACTCATAAATCACAATCAATCATGAAAACAATGATGAGCGCAGACTACCAGATAAATGGGTTAGAGTAATTTCCGACAATTTACGCTCACTAAGGTGGAAAATATCACATTCAGTCTCGGCAGTAATAATAATAATTCAGTCTCGGCAGTAATAGCAACGAAAGTAATAATAACTTATAATAATAACAATAGTAACACAACATCTGACGCACTCAGGCAGGGCATATTGTTGTCGTCCATCAAATTTGCTTACAATTTGAATACAAAACCAATTCATGCACATATATTTCATCACTCAAAAATCTACATCCAATTACTACGTACTCTCTCCGATGTGTTGTGAATAATTGAATAAATAAAAGACTTCATAGATACTATCACGCATCACCGGATGCAAATAGACCCATTATTTCCATTTATGAGTCGTAGCTTCGAGCCAACGTTCTGATAAGATTCAAATCGGAGAGATTTGGCGCGAAAGGCGTGTCAGTTCGCACAATGCACCATGGTGGATGGCGCCACCGCTGTTCTAAATTTAAATGCAAAAGTCGCGGGCGGCCATCAGGCATCATCAGCCACCGACCGAGCAGTCGTCCATGAAAGTGCAGGTGGGACCGTCGAGTCCCGGCTCGATCCCGATCCCGATCCCGATCCCGACGACCATGTGAAACGGGATCGTCCCGGGTCGAGTGTCGGTCGAGTGCGCGAAAATTCGGTTATATTTAGTGCGAGTGAGTAACCATGTGAAGTGTGACGATAATCCATGAGCGTCTTTGTGTTAAACGGACCTATCTTTAAACACGCTCAACTATCTATTTCAAGGTAATCCCGATTTGTTTTCACTTCATCGTGTGCGGATATCCGCACTGTGTACTTCCATCGGGAATAAAAATAGTGAGATTTGATCCGCCATTAATAGTTCACTTTTACATCAAATAGATTTGCTGAATTTAGGAATAACATCTGTGTAGATTTCAATGCGAAAAAATGCATCACTAGAGTAACATTTTAATTTTAATATTATATAATTGTGAGTGAGTTTAAAATTTAAATAAACAAATGAATCGTCCGGCGCGATCAAATCATATCAGGGTTGTCAACTGATATATGTACATATGATACAATTCCTCAGACAAATCTAGTAAAAAATTAAATTATTTAATTAGATTGAGAAGATACCATAGAATTTTAAATTTAAATACATAATAATTTTAGGAAGAGTTTGTTTGACCAAAATTGTACTCTGTTTACTTATTAATAGCAATTCAGCCTCAGAACTCAAATGTCGAATATACATATAACTAAGGGTAATTATTGCTTTAGTAATTCTCCCTTTCATGTTACAAAATCTCGGCATCTTTATTGTAAATATTTGCCCTTGATTCGAAATAATGGTAAAATTATTCATCACCATATTATATTTGTACCACACCACAGTATTTTCATAACAAGCTCAACGAAAAGGCAGTTTAAATAAACCCCAATATAAAGTGAACGTCAAACAAAACAAAATTGTAGCATTTTCAAGCGTGTCTATTACGATTATTTTTCAATATCATACTGGCGGAATTGATTTGAATATCAATTGCTGATCAAACCGCGCAAAATGGCAAAGTTTCAAATCGATCGGAAGAATGTAGGATATAATATAATATGTTGTTAGACCAATAAACGAAGTGAAACATAGAAAAGTCTTGTAAGAATGACTTTTATTTATTAGTGTAACTGAATTTATTACTTAAAAGGATTCTTATTATTAGTCTTCGACGGTGGAGTTTCCATTTCCCAAAAAAGGGTTAAGTTAGAGAGCAAAAAAAAAAGGTTGACAATAGAAATTGACGATAGTGAACCCTTTTTTTGGTCAAAAGCATCCTGACCGCCTTTTCTTACTTATTATTTAAAAAAATCTTTTTCTATATTTTTATTAAATAAGATTTAATCAAATTATTATATTCTGCATTCTAGATAATCTTTATGCGTTTAACACGTTCAACCCGGCGTGTACCACCGGTGGCCACGCGGATAGTGCTATAGCAGACTATAATTTTACGGTTCCACTTCATTGAGCACCCCAACACTAAAATTCCTATAAAGCTCTAAAGATTTGGGGACAACTCATTATATAAAGTGATTTAATTCTGTCACGCGTAATTGGGTGCCACATGGGCAAATGTATGAAATCATGCGCCGGGCTGGATGTGTTAAATAAGATTTAATCAAATTATTATATTCTGCATTCTAGATAATCTTTATGCGTTTAAGTAGGAGTTGCCTATTTCCGGTCAGCTGTTAGTCGTAGTTCGTAAATGAGACAGAAATGTCTTGTCAAAATAAAAGTCTAAACTATAATTTGCTCCTGCGTCATGAGTCAAGTGTACCAATCATTATTCACACTGTTTTTTTTTTAAAACACCTTCAATTAATAATTTGTGCATAGCTATTGCAACAACACCCTGTGTGTAAATATACAACAATGCGATGTTTATGATGAAGAAGTGCGAATACACACAAAGCACACACTCGACATTTTCACGGATAAATCCCATGAATCACATAATTAATATTACACACAGCTTCACTTTCATGGTACAAAAAACACAATTCTGCACTGACGAATGCACGTCTTCTTTTTAATAGACAATAATCCCGTTCCTAAACGTCAACGAGGTTGTTAATTTTGAGCAATTTGTTCATTTGCTCGCCGACACGAAATACATTATACCTCAAGTGTTTCAAATTAGATTATTCGACTAAACCGATCAAACCAGACCAGACTGCAGATTGGCATCGGTATGTATGTAGTGTTCATATTGTTTTAATGTTTTGGATGAGCGAGAAACAAACAAAAGTTAGTATATACATATGTAACTGTGAATCGTGGAGACTATTTTAGTTGCGACCGCTAAATAATACGATGCTTTCGAATACCGTCATCAGTGGACATACTCTTGGGGAAAATCAAACAAAATATATGTAATACGAGGTAATTTTAGGAGATCGGAACGTTGCCTGGATATCTAGGGAATCAGATCCACATCATACCATTTATTTTGACTACCATATGTTCATTTTCCATATTTTTATGTTTCTATATTCAATTTTGAATATAGATAAAAGTAAAACAAAGGAATAAATAAATATTATAAACGAAATTGCCGTCGAAATTTTTCCTTTCTGATTAAATTATATTCAAAATTATAGTAACACGTTTATGGTATACAAAATTTGCGATTAAAAATCTTATTTTCATGTGGTGTTATGGCGTTCGTCTTTCTTTCAGATAATCACAAAGGTCTCCCCGAAAAGCATGAATCGCGATTTGAGTTCTGACAGCAGAAATCACAACAGTCCCAAATTGAAGAAATCGACCAAAGTCAGTTCCCCAGTCCAAGATAAAGCGGATGAGTTTAAAATAAACTCAAATAAAGCCATAGGTCAAAGGCCTCGTTCGGCAGGCTTCAGGTCGTTCCTCAGCTGGTTCAGAAAAGTAGAAAACCTCCAAAGACACGAAGAAGAGGAGCCCTCTTCAGACTCCAGTTCAGAATCTTCCGAAGAAAACAGTTCAAGCTCTAGTACTGCTACAGTAGCCAGCTTTGCATTCTTACCAGCCAACAAGTATAAGCCCTATGGTGAAGCGTCCCAACCTGAAAAATTCTTCTCTCCAGGTCCTTACACGGAAACCTATCATAAATTGATTCTGGAGCGCAACAAGAGAAGACATCTAGATAAAAATATAAGTCTTAGAAAAAAATATAGTCTATATTCGAGCGGTACGATTAGTAGTAAAATTGATAGAAGCGAAAATGTTAGCAAAAGCGAACAGAGCGAACCGACGAATGTGATGTACGATACATTCAGTTTGCCCACGTTTAGCAAACTGAAAATAGATAGTTTAAATGAGTTCAATGACAGGAAAACGGCGAGCTTATCGTCCAGAAATGTGAAAACAGGAACTCACGTCAAGGGAAAGAGAAAAGCACCCCTCCCCCCGATCAGTCCTGAATATATAAAATCGTATAGAAAAAAACGCAAAGCTCCACCACCACCGTTAGTGATGCCGAAATTTAGCGATATTGAACTGACCAAAAAGACCGGTTCGCCATTGACCAAATCTCCGTTGAAAGAAAGGAAATCGGTAGAAGAAAAGGGCAAAAAGTTGTCTCCAGTGCAGAATGCAGACGTCTCGAATGCCGAGATATCGCCCAAACCTTGGTACAAGCGTGAGAGCAAAGTGAAGCATAATAAAAATAGCATTCAAGACATCGCGAAGAAAAAGAAACACGAGTTTCCCGAAGTGGGTTTCTTCAGATGTTCACAGCTATTCGACAATTTCCGAATTAACAACAACGACAAGTCCGAATCAGAGAACAAAAACGAGAAGAGGGTATCGCGACTGTTGCCCAACATCAGCGAGCTGGACCGAGAAGCTGCGGAAATAATTAAACACCACAAATCAAATATAGAAAACGGGGAAACCGATATTCTTATGTGGAAGACCAACGCCATTAACAAGCCGTCGTCAGCTCGGGATCTCATTTCCAAATTCAACGCTCTCTCCAACCCACAAGGAAATTCAAAAGTCACCAATAATATAGAAATTAGACTTTCCAATAATAACATTATAAGGAATGACGTTTTAAGCATAACCAATCAGAACAGCGTTGAAAATGGTCTAACTAAAGCACAAGTTATAAATGAAAATAATCTGTCGACGAGTTCATCCGATACAGATAACTCCATAAAAAATATCCCTGCACAGAATCTACCTCACGAAGGGGAAATATCGAAATCTTTCAAAGCTGAAATTTTTTCTGCTCTTCCAGATCTTGCCACGGCTTCACAGAATACAAAGAAGGACCCCATTGAGAATAATATTCAAAGTAAATCAATGGAACAAACACAACAGAAACTCACTGAAATGGAAGAGAAGATAAGACTCAGAGAACTTTTGAAAGAAATGAAAAATTCGCTACCCAAACGACCCAAGACCAATATAATTAAGGAAAATCCAGAGGGCGTTCAAGAAAACAAGAAAAATCAGGTAGTTGTTCCAGAAATTAATCCACAGCATTCATCCGAGCCCGCTGATAGAAGGGCAAACTTCTTTAATATTCAACACATACAAGTCATACCACAAAAACTTGACGTCACTAAAAATGAACTAAATCACGTCAGTGCAAATATCACTCAAGCACCAGAAAAAAGTGTGCCTGCAAAAAAATGCGACAGTAAAATAATAAGTGAACTGTACAAACCTATTCCTCTCGTTGAGCCTTCGAAAGTAGAAGTACCCAAAACGGAAACAAAAATACAAAACAATTCGGCTTCCAGCAAAGTGAGCAGTTTTGCACAGACCAAAAGCGTCCTCTGCAAAAGTGATCAGATCTACGAAGCACCCGAAAAGATCACAGCGAAATATCAACCACCGACAACCACAGCACTGCAGACAACTTCGAACGCCGTGTATATGAACGTCGAGGAGAGCAAATTGCTGAAGAGCAATCCACCGGTTGAAACAAAATTATCGCCGAACAATTCGCTGAACACTACGAATGTACTTTTGAAGCAACTAGAACAAGCCATTACCGAAGGAGACGACGTTGCAGCGGCTAAATTGGCAAAAGATTTAGCCATGTTAAGAGTCAACTGCTTGGTTATGTGTTCACCTAATGTAGACGCAAAGGAAGTAAAATGGAAAAAGTATGATGTGAATATTTAGCGTAATATGTATGTAATTGCTACGAATTTCATATATATATAATTTGTTGTTTCAGGATTAACATTTACATCGAGGATCAGTTCTCACATCAAGGTCCACTCCCGATTCAAATACCAGAAACGACAAACATGGGAGAGCTTAAGAGCAAAGTATCCAAGGAGTTCAACATACCCATTGCCGCACAGAGATGGATTATTGGGAAACAGTTGGCAGATAATGATAATGCACCACTGACCCAATATAACAAAAATGATTTTGAAACACCTCTATTTCTTTATGTTATAGCTCTAGGTTAGTTATATAATATAATATAAATATAGCAGTGCCTTATGCAACCAGCTCATATAGACATATATGTATATGATTTTAACCCTTTGAATGGTGACCAACGCAGATCGGCGTTTTGCCAACAAGTCCATAAGCCTGATATACATTGTTGGGATAGGCGTTGTTTTTTGAGTATGTAAAAAATGGGTCTACGTGACGAGACAGAATGTTAAATGACAGAAAACGCAAATATCGGAAGATCGAAAATCGAAAGATCTTAAGTCGAAAGATCAAAAAAAATGGTGCATGGTAAACGGTACATACTTACTTAATTTGCGCGAGCAGGATACAACAGGAACAAGAGGAACATGCTTTTCCTCCCGTATTCTGCGCGCGCACATTAATTCGGGAGGAAAAGCCTGTTCCTCTTGTTCCTGTTGTATCCTGCTCGCGCAAATTAAGTGAGTATGTACCATTTACCATGCACCATTTTTTTTTTTTGATCTTTCGACTTAAGATCTTTCGATTTTCGATCTTTGCCTTCCGATATTTGCGTTTTCTGTCATTTAACATTCTGTCTCGTCACGGAGACCGGTAAAAAATAAACAAGAATACTACCAGCTAAGCCTTTCCAGGTAGCATTGAACATGGGTCGTGTAATCCGTGTCAATGTTTATAAAGACTGATTTACACCGGAATTTCTGAATTTATAACCATAGCAGATTTACCCGATAGAAATCCCTAACTTCTGAGTATTTTAGATTGTAGCTTGGAATTTAGATTGTGAGCATTACATTTTAACAACAATGAAGCAGATGGAACTAGTTTTGTAAAAATACATTCATAAATAGACTTATTTTGTTTACTTTATATTGTTGCAAGATATATAATATTATAGAGTCTAAACCAGAGAGATGTAATAAGAAAAGAATTACGCGGTACGTCTCTTTAAATATGCTACATTGCACGGAATACAATCGGATCAATTTACTTATAAAAATGTATCCCATGTTGTTTATTGTGTGTTTTTGAATGAATGGTGCAATTTTTACCGATGCTTGCCTATCTTGCGAGTAATATAAACAAACAGAGAAGTTTTTATCGGACATACGTCGAGCACCAAGCGTCAAATACGACTGATGCTAAAATGATTTAGATCTGTCCGTGGACAACTGTCACTTGACAACAATATGACACCTAAGCCACTTCTATTAATATTACATTTCTCTGGTCTAAACACACCTTTACAAAACACGAAATTCTCGGCGATAGTTATCTAGGGTTTGTTTTGATTAGCTACAATTTTATACCTGCTTTCTATTGGATTTATAAATAATTCTAGTTGAAATGGAAATGTTGGCTAAATTTTCAGCGTGGCGGGCTTTCAATAGAAAAGACGTTAGCATTCAAAGGGTTAAATACAATTTTATTCGTGAAGTTGCAGTTAAAAAAAAAATTTGAGTGGGTTGGTTCCATTGATTTAAACTACATATATATGTTAAAGTTCATATTTTCGTTTCAGAAAAACCTTTGGTAGAACAAGCAGCCAATAAAGTAATGGAAAAAAAAGACGTGCCTTCTTCCAGTAAGTCCGATGCACCAAATATTGCTTTAAATATCAATATTACTCAGGTTGAAAAGGCCGTGCCTAAAAATGTTACAACGGAACAAAATGATACGAAAATTTTACAGGTCAAAGAAATTTCTAAACTGAAAGTTGAAGACGAACCGAAACCGTCGAATTCCACAAACGGTAATCCGGAACTTAAGAATGTAATAAAGAACACGTGGATTTGCACAGAATGCACGTTGATCAACAGTCTTTTGAGTCCTCTGTGTAGTGCGTGCGGAACGAGAAAACCTTCAAACGCTGAAAAATACAGGGATAGTAAAGTCGTGACTAACGTAAAGATAGACGACTCGGGCAACCACTACATGCAATTGCTCAATTTAGACAATAGAGAATTAATCCTTAACACGGAGGACTTTGAATGCCCTATATGTTTGACGAATTGCGGACCCCAAGCCGGAGTCACGCTCAGAGAATGCCTGCACTCCTTTTGCAAACAGTGTTTAGAGAATATGATCAAGTATAATGAGGATGCAGAATTGAAGTGTCCGTTTAGAGACGAGAATTACTCGTGCGACAGCAACATACAGGAACGGGAGATAAAAGCAATAGGCGGTAAAACTCTGTACGAGGGACATCTAGCTAAATCGATACGGTTCGCCGAGAATAAAATACAGAATGCTTTCCATTGTAAGTCACCCGATTGTAAAGGATGGTGTATATTCGACGACAATGTGAACGAGTTCATTTGCCCGGTTTGCAGGAAAAATAATTGTCTAACGTGTCAGGTGAGTTGAAATCAAATATTAAGTCAAAATGTATTAGGAAGTGGTAGTGTTTTATTTTGTTTATTGTATATTAGGCCATTCACGAGGGAAAGAATTGTAAAGAATATCAGGAGCAGATGAACAGTAATAACAGTCCTTCTAAGAATGAAGGTCAACAGACGAAGCAAATGCTCGACGATATGGTGAAGAAGGGGGAGGCTTTGGCTTGTCCGTCTTGTCAGGTGATTCTGATGAAAAAGTGGGGCTGCGACTGGCTGCGGTGCTCCATGTGCAAAACGGAGATATGTTGGGTGACCAGGGGTCCTCGGTGGGGACCTGGTGGGAAGGGAGATACTTCCGCTGGATGTCAGTGCGGGGTGAACGGCATCAAGTGTCATCCCAAGTGTAACTATTGCCATTAATTTGTACGTAACTTGAAGTATGCAACTAATAAATTTTTGATAACGAACGTAAGTTGTATCATTTTTCAATCGAGTGAAATAAAAACGCAATTTATAAATGAAAGTTTACTGAAACTCATAGTACATGTAAAAAATTTATGAAATATGTATTTCGCTTCATACAATAAAATGGTTATCGTCGGCGTTTCAATTGAATTGCATATTATTAATTCAATGTATTTATAAATACAAAACGAGAATGTATCCTGCATCTTTTATAAATAAAAGCAAATTCCAAATATTACTTAAATGTAATTAAATATTTACAAATTGTATCTTAATATTATTTCTTATATTTAAAAAAACAATTACTGAGATATCTCTGTTACGTAACACATATGCGTAACTTTACAATTCTGAAAGTTTATGACACTATATTTATTTAATTGGGCGAGTAAAATAGGCCGAAATATTTGCAGCAACTTTTTAAATACTGATTGTTTTAAAAATTAACTAATTCAGTAATTTCTTAAAAACGAAAATTAGTTACCTCCACTTTATATTTTTAGCGTGAACACATTTTCTTGCCTTTTACTAACTATATTAAATTTAAATAACGTTAGAAAAAAAATCTGTTTTGAATTCCGTTTTTTATTATTATTTTTGTCATCGTTTTTAGTTTGTTTATTTGTTATCCAAACAAAATAAAATTGTACATCTCACATATCCAGACAATTCCCTTTTTATTAAAAATGTAAAAGTGGAAATTAACATTTAAAAAAATGAAAAATAATAAAAATAAAGTTTTAAGAGGCATTAGAAAATGTCTAAGAAATTGACTTTGATTTACTTCAGTCAATTTGTATCATATGTATATTATTTGTTATCGATATTTAAAAAGGTTGTCAATATCCGACATTTTTACACCCAGTACATTGCAGAAATTTCAGATGGTAAAAAAGAACACATTTACTAGAAATCGGTATCACGAGTTTGAAAGAAAAGACGCATAGTATTAAAAAGTAATCGTTATAACTAAAATAATAGGATGCAATTTTATCAATAAACCAGAGAAAATCCATAAATGATTACAAAATGCATACATATTTATAGTACTAGTAAAGTGAGAAATAAATCGCTTTCCAAATTACATTGAATTTTACCAATACTGAAAGACTTCAAAAATACAATCTTTTTCAAAATATACATCTCCAGTAAGTTCTTGGTGTGACTTAGTTCTGTAAAACTACACTTAAAACGGTCTCGGTGGTCCTCCTCTCATCATACCGGGCGGAGGTCCACGCATCACTGGTGGACCGCCCATGTTGGGGGTTCCTCGTCCCATGCCAGCCATGCCTGGGGGCATTCCCATCATGCCCGGTGGAGGCCCACCCATCATGCCAGGGCCCATTCCACGCATCTGCGGAGGAGCGGAAAGTTGCCCCCTGCCGCTGGGAGTCATATGTTGCTGAGAAGGTCCGCCCACCCCTCGGACGGGACCTTGAAGACCAGCTGGCACTCCACCCACATTTGCAGGCATTCCGCGACCAGCGGCGCGTCCCATACCGGGACCTGGAGCAGCACCGGGAATTGGAACTCTAGGCAAGCCCTCTTCTGGTGGCGGTAAACCTTCTATAGACATTGATACAATGTTTTCTCCACGTAATAAAACAAAGCCTAGCGTTCTTTTTTCTTCTCTCTCTGGACCTTTATTTTTTGGCTTGATTTTTCTGAATTCTTCACAATCTCCCAGGATCATATTCATATGTCTGTCGAATGCTTTAAACGTTCCGATGAAAGTCCGTGAGTCTTGCAGTACTATACGGACTCGATAGTTTATATGCTGCAGCATCTTATTATTCTTTCCGATCGTCTGAAAAATGATAATTCTCGTGTTAATTCACTTACATAACTTGGTTTCTTCCAAATATGATACTTCATACACAAAATATAAATAGCAACATGACATTTGAGGTTATATCACTACAATTCCGAAATCAAACGACAGGCTTAAAATACAACAATATTATCGTTCCTAATTTAAACAACATTGTAACTATTAAATTAAATTGAATTTATTAAGCTTCATCAATATTAAATAGCTTAAATGTCAAAATATTCATATACGAATATGAACGTTAACCGGCCGGCAAAATTCGCGCATCATTCAGAGGGTTTCTATGGATTAAAGTCGATCAAGAATACAAAAAAATAAAAGAAGAGCATTGTAGAAAGCAGGTGCTACGCCCCCGGGGGGCGGATTACCATTTTGGCGGGCGCCTCGGGCGGATGAACGGCTTCGGTAAAATTTGACTTGTTTTGACAGACGCTTCGACCGCCACTTGCCCTAACAACCTAAACGACGACCATTTTCAATATCACAAAATATATATGGCATTTTCGTTTGTATAGATATATTTCATCAAATCATCACCCAAAACATTAAAATAATTTATTTTCATTCATTTACAACGAAATTTTAATATAAAAGTAACATTTTTTGTGTTTGAAAGATATATTTTTCATTAGAATTTTTTTTATTTAAATATAACAACTATCGTAATTATTTATCATTACCTTTATGCTAATTTCAAAGCGTCTATATATTCTATCATTATGTTTTTAGTTATATTTGTTTAATTTCAAAACCTAATTGAAATAATTTTGTTTATCAGCAAATTTGTTTTTTACCGCTAGCAACACTGCACTATGCGCGCAAAGTTCAATTGAATCACTGTTAAACTACAACAACAAAACATTTATAAGACACGAACTTATGTATGAATCTATGTATTTTTGATAATGGATAATATTTCAACATCCACATCATTTGAAAAATATTAAAATAAACAATAATAAAAATAATGAATAATAATATTGATGGACGTTGTTTTATATAACTATGTATATTGAAAATATTATTGCTAATGTCAAAAAAATCAAAATTAAATTAAACTGTGGTTTGGCTCCATTATGCAAAACTAAATTGAAACAGCTTATATGTATAATGATAAAATATACAATCGTAAGTAATACCCACCATTCATTTTCATTTATTTTTTAACACTCGATTAGAGTTAATATTTACCTTATCAACTTTGAGTCACGAAACCTTATCAACTTTCAGTCTTCATCATCGAACGTTTATAACATATGCATACTTGCCTCTTATATACGTAGCATCTTACGTTACCTACCTCACCATTGTAATTGAATGAAGTTCTTTCAGGAACGCAGCCTTAGTTCAGTGTAATAATAACATATGTGTATATAATCGAATAAAAGGCGGTTTTTAATGAATATTTGTTTAATATTTTTAATATAAATAATATTACATAGTTGAATCTTTCAACACAATCATTAAATGATAAATGGAGATAACATTAAAGAGGAAAACCCATTGAAGCTTACACATTCTCAATAATCGTTATAAAGTTACAAGATTTAGCAACAAACAACTTAATATAATAAATAACTCTCACTTGCACTTCATATCGAGAGGTAGCAGCGTTGCAATGGAATACTATAGGAATATATATAAATATATATATAATAATAATAATCATATAAACATATGAAATCGCAATCGATCACACACTGGCCACCTAAAATGTACAAAAATCATATCGAGACAAAACAAGTCTCCCTTTGTGACTCAACACACAATACAAACAACTATCGTACATATACTATGTATATATACACTTATATAAATTGTATCAAATTCTTAACAACTACAACTTTTAATTACATTTTGACCGGAAATACACCGGGACTAAGCAGTCTTTTTTGGAACCAGCGCGCTTCTTTCAAACGTCGAAAACAGCTGTGAAATTTTCCACTGGACAATACGTACGATACACACGATCAGTCTTCACCGCCGATTTTTATATTCTTTTATTATAATATATAGATATATTACTTTATTTTAAAAACGAGTACTCTCCGACTCCACACACACACACGAGAAAAAAAACGAGTTAAAAACCATCTCTAAGACCTACCACTTTAAACGTTTACACGTACATGACTAAATACTCGTAATTTAAACTTCGTACAAGCACGATACTCGACAACATGCAAAAATAAGATAACTAATACGATTCAGTCTTGCGGTATTCACGACGCTCTGGCGAATTGGATCACGGAGTTCATCCTGATGGGTGCCGTCTCGATGGGTTTCATGTACATTTTGCGTTTCCGCAGAGGTAGCGTTAACATGTCCCTGTGCGAGACCAGATCTAACGGATCTTCTGGAGACGAGGATCTTTCAGGGGTTGAACCGGGAGGTGTCAGTACAGAGACGGCGTGTTCCGAAACCACGTCTTCGGCGCCCGCCAGGGCAGCTTCCACACACCGGACAATGTTACTGTCCGGTTCCAGGGCCGGTCTGAACTCTGGCACTGGTTGAGGTGTGAAGTATCCGCGTTGTCTCATTACTTGTAACTGCTCGTAAGCGAAAGTGTCAGCTCCGGAGCCACTGCTCGAGGACAAGGAACCGGTGGAGCTCATCAAGATAACACTGTCCATAGGTAGGTCGCGTTGCACCTCCTCTCGGGAAGGTTCCGTCAGATCGTCGGCGTGTCCTTTTATGTGAGATTCCATTTCCTTCTTGCTCTTGAAAGTGTCGTCGCATATGGTGCACTTGTAACACTTAGCGCCGTAGTGTTGCACCCGATGCAACTTCAGCACGTGGTTGTATCCAAAGTCACGGAAGCAGATATCGCAGTGGTAGGGCTTTTCACCTGTGTGGGTGCGAGAGTGAACTTTGAGCTGTTTCGAGCACGTGAAACCCTTTCCGCATCCGGGGGCAGAGCACCTGTAGGGTTTTTCTCCTGTGTGGGTGCGTAAATGTATGACGAGCTGTCCCGACTGGATGAAAGTCTTCTTGCACACGGAACAAGCATGCGGTCTTTCACCAGTGTGGATGCGCATGTGACGATGAAGTTTTCCACTGTGTTCGAAGGCCCTGCCACAGACTTCGCAACGATAAGGGCGTTCTTTTGTGTGGATCCTGCGATGGACCTGAAGGTTTTCTTTGACGCTGAACATCTTATGGCAAAATTCACATTCGAAAGGGCGCTCCCCCGTGTGGGTGCGATAATGGCGTACTAGACGTGCCGGAACTGCGAAGGTTTTCCGGCACACGTCGCATCGGTAGGGATCAGCTCCCGATGGGGGTCCGGTAGCCGTAGGAGCTAGGGCTCCAGCCGATCGTCCGTGGGATCTGGCGTGGCTGGTGTGAGCACTTTTGGTGGCAAAACTCATGCCGCACTGTTGGCAGTGGAAGCGGCCTTGGCTGTTGGCCACGACTTGAGGAGGCATCGGAGGCGGCGAGGATTCGGCACTGGAGACGCCTGAAGACACCGCTTCAGGCTTTCCGCCTTCAGCAGCAGCCTCGGTGTGCTCGATAGAAGGCATCCCCGAGTAGTAAGATCCGACCATGTCGTTCATACGATTCCAAAGTTTGTCTGCAACAAAAATAAGAAAAACGAATGTTATGAAAAGTTTTTGTGATTGTTGTTTCGTTTCAGTTGTGATTGGGCAGTTTGGAAGTGGGTCGAAGTACCGGAAGGAGTTTCTTCCTGAGGTTGCATGAAAACAGTTTTGATCCATTCTTTGTGTTGTTTCTCCCAGAGCTCTTCGGACATGGTGAGGGCTCGAGATGCGAAGCGCGAGTGCACGCGTAGGTCTCTATCGCGAGGGCGAAGACCTGAGTGGAGGGGGGGCGCCGGTGCACACGTGGCCGCTGCAGCGACACGTGCCGTCAAGAGCAGGTCAGGCACGGAGCCCGACCCCCCACTCGCCTGACCGATATCGAGCCGAACCGGAGACCACTCATCTTGCCTACTACATATGTTTCTCAAGCTGCCGTGTGCGCGTCACACGCACAATTCAAAACCAACTACTAGATATTTCATTTTTCAAAGGGCTGGACAGCAGCGCCTTGTCCATACAAACGTACTATACTTCTCCCTACCTCAATTATGGCACTAGACAAATTATTTTTTAATATGCTATGGATATCCACCATTGGGGTGCATCTATCGTTTTCTTTTTTTGATTAATTATTTTTTATAGGAGCTAGGAGCCGCCAAACATCTATAAAATCGCCTCTTTTTTACACCCACGAAAAGAGTCTAGCGTGCTTATTTAACGGTCGATTTTAAAAAAAATACGCCGATAGATGCACATAAAATATCTTTCTCATACCGATGATGAATTTTTTTTTAAAATTGGTCCAGTTTTGGAGTAGAAAATAGTAGAATACGAAACCTCGATTTTGTCAATTTAAAACACTTTTTATCTGGTCGAAGCGAAACTGTCGCATTCACTCAATATATATATTGTCGCATTCACTCAATATATATATCGAAGAAAGGAACTGTAACAAAATTAAGGTTTCGGGTGTACAGCCCTCTTAATCGCCATAAGCGCACCGGTGCGCGCTCTTTCGTGTTTTATTCGAAATTAATTTTGGTTACTTCACAGTGGGGTCGTCGACACCAACAATATTACGTACAATATTTTCCATATCTAGTTCCTAAATAGCAACCACAGGTTGCAATATGGGAACTGGATATGGAAAATATTGTTGGGGTCGACGGCCCCGGTGACATCTAAAAATATCTTGTGATACTAACGAAATTGAAAACAATCTATATTTTTCCTCAGTTTGTAATATTATATAACTTATATATTCAAGAGGTAGTGTCAAGGGTTGGCACAAAACACAAACATATAATAAATCGAATCGGTTTCTAAAAACGCTTGACGATTGAGTGGTTTAATACACATTACAGACTAATGTTAAATCATCGCCAGCCTATGCAAATGACCTGCGGCAACATTTTCAATGACCCGACGATAAAAATTGTAATCTATTTTTAATTTTACAATTATACAATGATAAAAAAACGCTATACCGCATAGTTATCTAAGTTGGGTCACCTTCATTGATATATTCGTACAAACTTTTTACTACACACCTTAGAAAAAGATTGTCCTTTGAAAAAAGCTGCTCTCATTCGGATAGCATGACCTTCTGAATTTTTAGTTTTTTTTATACATATGAATACCGGAAATAAAAATCTAAATGCAATTTTTAAGATTTTGATATAGATTTTTGTCAATGCATAGTACAATTTTATGAACAATACAAACTTGCTTTTGATATATGTACACTAAAAACGATGTTGGGGACTTAAATCATATTTAAAAAACATTGTCGCTGTCATATATAGGTTTTTCATTCAAAATTGATCCTTTTTCATTTCAAATTAAACCTTTTTCGTTACAAATTGACATTAAAAAGGGGTCAATTTGAAATGAAAAACCTTAATATATAAAACGTATTTCTGGCATATTACCGATTTTGGATTTTTTTGGCACTTGGGCCTCTTTTATTTCCGGTTTGCAAATATATATACAAGGAAGGCCTAACAGGTGACCCTCAATGCGCCTTCCTGGCCAATTATAAACAACGATAAACGATTTATAGAGCAATTATACACAGGATCATAAAGACATTTATGTATAAATTTGACATTAGTGCCCCATTTTATAAATTGGCAAATTTGAGATGCTGGAAACTCGAATCTCGCGAGAAATGTGACAAGGTTAGATAGGGTTTCAATGAAATCAAATAAATCAGCAAACTCTGATAGGAAACGATCGACCTGAAGTCATATATATAAGATCTGGCCAGAGCACCGAGCTAGGGATTGAACCCGTGACCACTCAGTTAAAAGTATTACACAGTATTTTTTTTCTCATAAACAACCAAAAAACCGTAGGAAAACCGTTAACAGCATAAACTGCCTACATTTTTCGATAAAAATTTAACATTTCAATTGAAAAATCATTTTTAAATCCATAAAAAATCATTGATACCCTTTTTCTTTTTTTCGTTATTAATAATAGATTATATTTAACTGCTACGTATACTAACTTATTATACATGGCAGTTGAATACTATCTATTTCGCAAACAAAGACCCATCCAAATTGTTGTAAAATTACTGTTAAATGTGTTTAACGTATAAATAATAGATTCAACGAACTACTCACACTTCAAAAATTTAAAAAGTGACAGTGCGAAACTAAAAGTACATATTTACCTCACACAAAATATTGTTGACTTAAAAATAAATAAATCAATTAAGTACTAAACGATTTTTTATCCGATGACTAAAGCCCGGACCCAGAAGGTGCCGCGTATTGTTCAAATATTGTAAATGCATTGTTAAAGGTTTGCCGAACCTTTTTTACAAAGGATTTACAACAATGGAACAATGAGCGGCACCTTGGCTATCCTACCTCTACTGATGAGTCATCAGTAGAGGTAGGATAGTCACAGTGCTATCCATTGTTCGACAAACCTTTAACAATGAATTTACAACCTTTGAACAATACACGGCCCCCTCAGGCTCCGGTGACTAGTCATCAGTAGAGGTAGGATAGCATCAGTGATGACACGTATGTTTAGACACAGTAGTGTCCAAAAAAATTATCTCACCTACCTAGTAATATTAAGCTAAGAAACGTAAACAGCATCTGATTTCGATTGAATTAGTCAATTATTCACACATATTTCGACATGTTAAGGGTGGAAAAACTGATGTGCGTGCAAAGTGTGAAGCGCACGCCATAGTAGCATCGTATATATCATCATCCGTTAGAGTTGAGAAATTTATCCGTTAGGTATTTTCATGAATAGAACTGGCGGTACACACGCAAAAGTGCTCAACTGTAGGGGTGGGTAGGTGGGTGTGTTTGGGTTATCGATCCATTGCGGGGGAGGAGGTTGGGGTGGTGGTGTTGGGTAGTAGCTAGTGAGAGTGGCCGCTCACCCCGCACCACGGGTATCCATGTAAATAGTAAATGCCCACAACGAAAGCTTCCACAACAATATTCCCAAAAAAAAAAAACAAAACACTTTCGATGAATCTTTCAATGGTTGTATCGCGATTGCGTTTCGGCCATTTTAAATACATAATTGAATCATTTTACGTTCAACTTTGTACATCGAAAAAATATAAATTTAAATTTCAAATGTAACTATTTATGTACAATTGCGTGCAACTTGTTGTGTGGAAAAAATTATGCAATAAAAAAAACCGCACGGAGAGACTAAATTTAAATCATAATGCCGTTTTTTTTATTTATTTTTGATACAAGATGACGATATGAAAATTTGCGCGACCCATTTTGCGGATTTCAAGGCGGTTGGTTTTGTCTCGCTCCTTCTGCAAGCATTTGCTTTGTTTGTCCCGCTTTATCCTGCTATATTTTTCAAGGATGAATTTTGATTATTTAGTTTGAGTATTCACATGAATGAAGGAAATTCTAATTGGGTACGACTCAACTGCATGTACATTGAAAAAAATACTTTGTATCTTAAAAAAAATGTTTGTGCATTAAAATGCATTAGTGCATTATTAAACAATCTCGTATTGTGCGTCGAATAAAATATTTTGGCATTATAAAGTGACCATTAAAAAATATGAAACGATCATTCGAAAAATAGATTTTAGCATACAAAAAGTGGCAACGTCTTCCACTATTGACAATATTATCAACTGTCAAAAGTGCTTACTTTTGTTTCACACTAGTGAAATGTAATCTTAAATAAATATAACCAACCCTAACTTAACCTAACCTAACCAAACCATAAATAAATAAAATCTAACCAAACGTTGGTTCGTATTTTGGTATTCGCCACGTTGCCGATGAAGTTCATCTGCCATTGAATGCACATTTCATCCACTTTTTAAGTAGCAAATATTTTTTTCACTGATCAAAGCAAACTTTCTAATGCAATCTGTATCCTTTAGAAATGCACACATTTTTTTTGTAATGTACAGAAACCTTTTTCAATGTACAAAATTTTTTTTAAATGCACATATATTTTATGAAATGGACGTTTAAATTATTCCCATTCTAATTCATCCCTTTCCTTTCAACGTTGCGGCATTTAGCCGATTCCGAAATTCTCTGTACTTGTTTAGTGTTTGCGAACGTTCAAGGATTTACAAAATATATATTGTGTTTCAAAGTTTGACGCTGAAAGTCACAATTCGCTTTGATTCTAGGTATTTGATGGTTGAAACAAAAGCACCGTTAAAACAACCTAGGTTGTACAACCACTATTGACCATTCATAAGTTCACTTTGAGTACGTGAAGTAAGTCGCGCAAAAACGTTCAATTTGATATTGTGCCGATAGGCACCCCAGCATATCCTGGAAGAACGTATTGACCGGAAAAGTAAATTGAGCTAAGCTTGCTCATTTTTTTCTATTCTTATCTCGTAACAAAATATACCCATTTAAATATTAATAATATAAGTGACGCCATTGGGGATGTTATGTGTATGTACTCTCATTCTACGTGTACATATGTCTTTTAAAAGCGAGTCTTTATATTATATATGACATGGCCCAAAGTCCTACAGTACACAACGAAAGCTCAACAGTTTTTCTATTTAGGAAGTGTCTCGAAATATGTACAGGAATCGAAATCTGTGCACGCACA
Source organism: Arctopsyche grandis (assembly GCF_051622035.1). Taxonomy (NCBI): domain Eukaryota; kingdom Metazoa; phylum Arthropoda; class Insecta; order Trichoptera; family Hydropsychidae; genus Arctopsyche; species Arctopsyche grandis. The sequence continues at coordinate 22,174,247 of NC_135364.1, read as the reverse complement.
CACACACACACACTGATCATAGAATCACATAGCCTACCATGTTCATTGTGTTTAATCCACAAATCGTCGCAATCCTTGCTTGAGTGGAAAATCTATCGGCAAACAGATTGCAGTACAAGGGTACACGGATACATTTGACGGCAGATAAATCGCCAGGTCTCACTTTGCCATAGCTAGAGACCCTACGACACACAGTGTCAGAGACAAACTCCCCAGCTTCGTTTCTGATGCTCTTATTTATAACAAAAAATTATCATGTCAAATACAATTTCGGATTCATATCGACAATTGAAACCAAATATTGTCGTTGCATATCTTTTATTTACTATATAAATATTATTGTTTGTTTGTATAATGTGCAAATCTTTAGTTTGGATGACCAAATTTGGTATATCATGGTTTTCGAAACGGGTCAAAGCTCGGGGTTAAAGGTCTACAGATATTTAAATTTTTCAATATTCCACATTTTCAACTTTCAATCACCCGAGTAACGCTGGATGATATGCTATGTATGTATAACATTTTTTTTAATGAATATTTTGGTTATGATGCCGGTTCCATTAAATTATATTTGGAGTCCTTGAAAGAAATCGACGAAAACAATATTGTTTTGTGTAACAATCAATATGTTGTTTCAATGAGTTCGGAAAAATCGCTATGATAGACATTCTGGTTAGACCAGAAGGTTCTGAGTTCGAGCGCTGGTTAGACCTCGATTGAACATAACCATACTTGATTATGAGTATTTCTACGGTGCTGCTGGTCAGATTTAGATATTTGTGACTTAAAGTTGAACTTTTTCTATCAGAGTTTGCCAATTTATCTTATAGATATTTCAGTAAATATAATTTAATTGTAACTGATCATCTTAAAGAAGCATCTGTGGAAACATGCTCCATGCTTAGTTTTAATATATTTTAATTTGATATTGTATTTTTATATTCATGTTTTTTGTCTTTGTATTTTTCATTTTATATTTTAATTACCAAATATTTTTGTAATTTTCTATATTTTAATTTCCATTTACTGAGCGGAGCCGGGTAGCACCGCTTATATCATATATGGGTGCTACTTTAGTATGCGGTCTACCTTTAATATAATACTGCGAATTTTTAATACATATTTTAATCGCGCTTTATTTACACTGCCGAGTTAACCGTGGTCGTTTGTATTTAAAATGTGCTTAAGAGGGCTGTACACCCGAAACCTTAATTTTGCTACCGTTCCTTTCTTCGATATATATATTGAGTGAATGCGACAGTTTCGCTTCGACCAGATAAAACGTATTTTAAATTGACAAAATCGAGGTTTCGTATTCTACTATTTTCTCCTCCAAAACTGGACCAATTTTTAAAAAAATTTCATCATCGGTATGAGAAAGATACTTTCTGTGCATCTATCGGCGTATTTTTTTTTAAATCGATCGTTAAATAAGCACGCTGGACTCGTTTCGTGGGTGTAAAAAAGAGGCGATTTTATAGATGTTTGGCGGCTCCTAGCTCATATAAAAAATAATTAATCAAAAAATTAAAACGATAGATGCACCCCAATGGTGGATATCCATAGCATATTAAAAAATAATTTCTCTGGTGCCATAATTGAGGAAGGGAGAAGTATAGTACGTTTGTATGGACAAGGCGCTGCTGTCCAGCCCTCTTAAGAACACTTCACAAAAAAAAAACGCTAAACTTAACAATCATTGTATTATTATTATTATATATTTACTTACATATTTATTGAAACTGGCTGTAGGTGCAAGGCATTCCTTATGCTATATTTTATTTGATATTTTTGCTATTTTTTATGTTTATGTATGGATGTATTTATGTTTATGTTTAATTGTTATTTTTTTTTTTTTTTGTGTTATATTTTTTGACCATTGTGGCGCTTTAGGAATTCCTATTATGCCACAATGGTCTGTTTAGAATAAATAAATAAATAATATTTATATTATGCTGATACATATGTATGGTCACAGTGAGTATTCTAAAGGGTCACTTTGGCAAATGTGTAAATAATAAATATATAAATTATGGTATAGAATATATATATACTATATACATTAAGTAATATTCCTAGCATCAACGCTGAAGTACATTTCATCAGTGCGTCAATGCGGTAGTAGTAAAATTCTATACATCCATTGTGAAATGTACGATTGAATATATATGCATGTATGTAATTTCAAATTTAAACACATGCACACGACGTTTGGCCGTAAGTGTCGAATCGGCGCAACCTGTGATGTCACTATTGTATGTACTAGCGAAGAAAATAAAAGAGTAATTCTTTTGTTTTTTTTTTTTTTTTTATTTTTTTTTTGTTTATTCAACTATTTCACAATCGATGGGGTAAATGGGGCGCGTCACGCCTTCTCCACCGGAACGAATCGACCCGATCGAAAGTCCTGAGAGACACGGAAACAGATTGAGAAGCATTGCGCATGTTGTGAACGAGAGTACGTATCGGCGCGAAGCGGGAAAGCACACGCGGAGAGCGAGAGCGTGACGTCACCGGAGGAGCAGCACCGCGGCCGGACCGCAGTGCGGCGCCTCCACGTGTCGACGCCGCGATCAGCGACCTGGTCAACACGCGCCGCGGTGAGCCACCGCACACTATCGCACACGCACCACTCACACTCGCCTCACACTCAATCTACACACTCCACCAACCCTTCCGCACGACCAACCCTCACCCAGCACACCAGCTCGTCGCTCGCAAGACTGGGCGCAAAATACGCGCCGAAACGAGCGACCGTGAAAGTTCGCAATCGGCCGCACATAGGGGTAGTCGTCCCGATTATTTATAGCGGAAGTACGTAGCGCGCCCTGAGGTCGGGCGCAACGCGGAACCGAACCGAAAGTAGCATTGAAGGTCTGGGGCTCACCTGAAGTGTTTTGAGGATCTGACGAGACGCTCCGCGGTCCTGACTGTCTATTGGCGTAGGTTGCGATGGACGCGCGCTCAGCAAAACATGCCGGCGCGGGCGGCTGCGGCACACTGTTTACTTCTGGAGAGGGCGCGCGAGCCACGGCACGTGGAGGAGCCGCACCGCGGTCCTTCCAACACGACGAAGCAACATCACACGTACGTCACTCTACTCGTGCGTGTGTGTGTGCATGACGCGTCATCCACCAACCAATTGACGACTCTATTCCGGTCACCTTGGTGCATCGATATTGCAAAAACGCTGCTCAGACTCTGTGTATGTCTGTGTCGAAGATAACGAACGACATGACCCACTATGGGCGCACAATCGCATTCTAAATTTTACACCTTCTCAATATATTGTAACGGATCGCCGATTGTGCCCTCGATCGCACTGGTAATGCGACGCCTCGATCCTGCACCTTACACTTGGTTTGGCATCTCGTGTCGAAAAACGATACGATTGTTGAAATATTGAGCGGGGACTTTTCAAGCGGCCTTGTGTATTCGAAATATTGCAATGGCAAAAAAATGTATAGCTTATATATATAATATTTGAGCCAGACAAAGCTTTAGCTGTCTATGCATGTATGCATACCTGAAGGTTAGGTGCAATAATAAAAAAAAACAAAAATTTAGTAAGTTATGAAACTAAAACAAATATTATGTCAGCTTAATTTAAAGACACGTTTGGATGTTGTAGCGGTGATTTAAAAGTAAATGCGTTTGATGTTATATAAAAATGTGTAAATTAATCAGTCCAATTTAGGCAAGAGCAGAAATATGTTGAGGTTAATATGGTTAGCAGTAACAGTAGGCATCGGGGTTGCTGGGGGCGCCGGAGGCGTCGGCGGCGCTGGGGCCGAAGGCCCCGGAGCGACGGAGGCATCGGGGGCGCTGGGGGCAAAGGCGTCGGGGGGTCGGCGATGCACAAAACGTAATTCGTAATCACTTCGTAATTTGTCATTCGTGCATCAATTTCTTTCCGAAACCAGTCGATTCAATATATTTAACTTGATTTTTATTCGAGTTTCAATTCCTTTTCGAAACCACCCGTTGAAATCAACGGGCCCAACACTAGTGTGTACATAAAATTCAACGAAATACAAATAGGTTGAAAAATAAGAGAGGTTTTAAAAAAATTAACACAAAGAAATTACAGAATAAGTTAAAAAAAAATAGTGAAAAAGGTACCCTCTAAGTATCCCTCCCCCTGTCCGCATTGCAGAGACTGCAGACGCGGTCGGTTAGCCACTAAAGTCGTGTTTTAATGAGTATATTTGTTTGGGGATAGTTGTGTCTCCATTGAAGGTTTTATTAGTGATATAATATACACATTTTGTGATATTAAATTAAATTTTTTAATTTACATTTGTCTTTAAATGGAAACTAGATTAGAAGGAATTCATTCCAATCGCATCAAACAATTATTTAGTTCATTAGAAGTGTTGGTATGAAAGTAGTTTTATTATAGCTTAAAAAGCTAAAAGTCAGTATCAAAATAGTATTAGCATTTGTATAATTGTAAATTTAAATACAGTTGAAACGTATTTGTTGCAAAGAACATAAAAATATGAGAGGAATAGTCCTCGTCGCGACATTGTGATGGTCGTGTCAATGAATATGGTACAACTGTAAACAAGACGTGTTAAATCATATGTTACTTACATTAGGTAATTTATTTGGTTTTGTATTACATTCATGATTGCAATAAAACAGCATGCCATGGAACAAAAGTCAAAGTTTACACTGTTTAATGTTTTAATTTAATATATGTATACATATTGCAACACTATATTCGACTTCACAGGTACAATGTGCAGTTGAACCTCATACTGAATAAATAATGTAGCGTACATTTTAGCAAAAAATAACAATTGATACATTGTTCCGTTCGCATTTATGTATGGCAAATCGAATACATATTTTCTACCCTATACCCGGAATAAATTTGTTGAATTTTATTGTTTTACTGTTCACTGAGTACAATCAACCTTCCTACAACGCGCTGGATCAGTTCAGTAAAAAGGTATAAGAAATATGAGAAAATAAAATTGATAACGCATGTGGGCGCTAAATTCTGTATCATATTTTCTCGCATTTCCACTACTTTTCTTTTCCCATTTTCATGCGGAACAGATTTGGCGCATAATAGGAAGATATATATACTATATATTCACAGTAAGTGTTAATTTATTACAATATTTACTAATCCATTGATCATTACTTGTCATACGCATATTTATTGTTATTAGTATTTATATTCTTTCTGTAATTTTAATATTGCAGCTTAAGACATAATAAGAGAAAAAGTTCAATAAACAATGTTTTGCATATTTATTTATGCAAACATATTTTTACATTAAAAAAAGTATAGAACGCTGTATATGTTTGGCGAATTATGAAAAAGTAGGAAGAGGAATACGGGGGTGGAAATATGAAAGGGTTAGTTGAAATGACAATGGATGGATCTCGTAGCTAAAAGAACGGACGAAAGAAGTGCTTGAATAGTACCATAGATAGGGTAAAAAGTGCAAAGAAGGCCATAACAGAGATAGGTGGATGAAATCAGAAAAAAAGTAGGATGAGAGTTGCTCGAAATAGAGACAAATAGAAGTATATTGGAGAGGTATTCATCCAGATCATGATGATGATGATGATATATATCATATAAATGATTGTTGGCTGGGAATCGAAAATAAGCCAGTTTCTATGACGATTCGATTGGTTGAATATTATTTTTTTTTTTCGATTTAAATAAATTTACTATTAGCTTCACCATGTTTAAACTGTTTATACTTTCCTATTACGCTGTACATATTAACATTATAATACTGTTGCGTAAGGGTTGGTGGAGGATCCAAGTAAAAGCCAACAGTCGTTTCACAGCATTTATTGATGATTAAGGAGTTACACGGATTGCTAGTGTTCAATCCAGAATGAATTATATCGCCTACGTACCGCCTTATAAAGGGTAGATCTCTCAGGACGCCTAATCTGTTTACCTGTTGTATAGTCACGTATTCGGATATGTATTTCCAAGACATTGGGTCTTCCCGTATCGATTCTGAGAACTAACTAATAACGGTCATTGTTTAGCCTAAATGCACTTAGAGTCCAGATATAATCTTTGGAAGTAAGTGCATGCATTTAGTTAACCGATAACAGATATCCGTTGGTCTAAGTACAATTCGCTCAATCCACGGCGTACGTAACATTGCCTCCCTCTTAGGTCAAATCGTCCCGATTGACCAACAAATCATAACTGATAAATCTACAGTGGTTACATTTATCTCCGATATCCGTCACAGTTACATTTACAATTACAGCCGTTATCTTTACAGCTACAATGGAAACAATGACATTTAAATTCTACTACCGTTACCTTTACAATTCTAATTCTGTTACAGTTAGATTAACGTCACCTTTACAATTGAAACAATTACATTAAACCTTCGTTAAACTTCAATTTACGACACCTTTACAATGTAAACAATTACATTAAACTTTCGTTAAACTTCAATTTACGACACCTTTACAATGTAAACAATTACATTAAACTTTCGTTACACTTCAATTTACGTCACCTTGACATTGAAAACAATTACATTAAACTTTCGTTACATTTCAATTTACGTCACCTTTACAATGGAAACAATTACATAAAACTTTCATTACACTTCACTTTACGCCACCTTTACAATGGAAACAATTGCATTAAACTTTCGTTACATTTCAATTTACGTCACCTTTACAATGGAAACAATTACAGTAAACTTTCTAATCCCCTAAAATTAGTCATCCGATGTTTTACATTTGGAAATCATTATTTGTTAGCTCTTCGGTCCAAAATTTCTCACGTGTTTGGTCCATGTTGCTCGTATCACCAAAGTCCAAATTTTCTATGGCAGCCCCGTATTCCTGTCATGTGGCCCAGCATCCTGCTGCAGACCAACGTTCAACCCAGAACGTGCTCCAAAGCCATGTCCCACAAGAATCGCCACCATCCTCACAAAAGTGACGGTTGACCCTGGAAAATGTGCACCCCTCAGTCTGCCACTCTGTTGGTGGTGCTTCTTTTCCGTTCCCTTGACCCTGGAAAATGTGCACACCTCAGTCTGCCACTCTGCTGGTTGTGTTTCTTTTCCGTTCCATTGACCTTGGTAAATGTGCACCCAACAGTCTGCCACTCTGTTGAATGTGCTTCTTTTCCGTTCCATTGACCCAACTGAAATCCATTTCTTTCTGATGTATTTTCCCGTTACATCTGCGAGATGATCTAAACACTGCTGCAACTGTCCATGTATTTTTTCAGGTACTCGTGTTTCCACTAGTTTCCAACTAGATTTTTTTCGATGTTGACGTATATCAATTGTTCCGCTCTCTCTCGTTGAAGTCGCGATCTGGCGTTTCTTCGGTTTCAAATGTCCTCACGTGGTTGATCCAAGTCGCTCGTTTCCCCAACGTCCAAATTTGTTGCGGTAGCCCCCCCGTCTTCCTATCATGTGGCCCAGCATCTTGCTGCAGACCAACGTTCCACCCAGAACGTGCTTCCGTTGCCATTGCCTCTGAAGCGATGCCTCTATCCTCCCAGAAGTGACTTGATTGACTCCGCCGACTGACCAACCAACATTTATCCAATCTGATAAATGTGCCTCTCTGCCGTTGCATGGTTCCGATTGAATTCCATTTCAATCCGTTTACTTTCCGACTCTTCCAATTAGACTCGACTAGTTTCCAATTAGATTTTTTTTCCAGTTTGTTGACATCTGCCGTCAACAAACAGTTGAAGGGAATAGTGGCTTGTAATCGACATCTCTCAGTTGTAGTCGATCTCCGCTCCTCTTCTGACGACGATGCTTTCCCGTGGATCGACGTCACCTACAGCCGCTAACTCTTGCTACTTGCGGCGAATTGGCGAACTGCCCTCGTCCCGGTCGCCCTTTGGATGACTCTGCAATTGCCGGATGCTGCTCTCCGATGTTGCCCTTGACAACGCCTCAAGTTGTCCTCTCCCGGCAGCACTTGTACGAAACCTCCCGTTTCGTAACCTCCCTCCGTCATCCCGATGAATTCTTGCTCCTCCGCATTCCTGCTCTCCGCTCCTCTTCTGACGACGATGCTTTCCCGTGGATCGTCGTCCCCAACAGCCGCTAATTTTTGGTACTTGCGGCGTAAGTGGACCGGTGAACTGCACTCGTCCCGGTCGCCCTTTGGATGACTCTGCAATTTCCGGATGCTGCTCTCCGATGTTGCCCTTGACAACGCCTCAAGTTGTCCTCTCCCGGCAGCACTTGTACGAAACCTCCCGTTTCGTAACCTCCTTCCGTCATCCCGATGAATTCTTGCTCCTCCGCATTCCTGATCTCCGCTCCTCTTCTGACGACGATGCTTTCCCGTGGATCGTCGTCTCCAACAGCCGCTAATTCTTGGTACTTGCGGCGTAAGTGGACCGGTGAACTGCACTCGTCCCGGTCGACCTTTGGATCACTCTGCCTCTGCCGGATCCTGCCCATCGTCGACAGTGTCTCTAGTTGTCCTCTCCCGGCAGCGCCTGTACGAATGCTTCGTATCCCCCTTCCGTCATCCCAATGGATTCTTGGCAGCCACCGCCAATAATGTCAAAGTCGAGTTGCAGTGATAACTGCAATTCGACAACCGAATATGTGATGACCGATTCTGTGTGTTGCAGTGAAAACTGCATTTTTTTATTTCGTGTCTCCATGGCTCGAACTCTCTTCTACAGCTCCCGAGGATGGCTTCGCTGTAGCTTCTCTTCCTTCGCTGGTGACTTTGTTCCACGGCCCATCTTGGATCCCACTTCTGACACCAGTGTTGCGTAAGGGTGGGTGGAGGATCCAAGTAAAAGCCAACAGTCGTTTCACAGCATTTATTGATGATTAAGGAGTTACACGGATTGCTAGTGTTCAATCCAGAATGAATTATATCGCCTACGTACCGCCTTATAAAGGGTAGATCTCTCAGGACGCCTAATCTGTTTACCTGTTGTATAGTCACGTATTCGGATATGTATTTCCAAGACATTGGGTCTTCCCGTATCGATTCTGAGAACTAACTAATAACGGTCATTGTTTAGCCTAAATGCACTTAGAGTCCAGATATAATCTTTGGAAGTAAGTGCATGCATTTAGTTAACCGATAACAGATATCCGTTGGTCTAAGTACAATTCGCTCAATCCACGGCGTACGTAACAATACTATGATTACTAGTCATCGGACCCAGAAGGTGCCGCGTATTGTTCAAAGGTTGTAAATGCATTGTTAAAGGTTTGCCGAACCTTTTTTACAAAGGATTTACAACAATGGAACAATGGATAGCACTGTGACTATCCGGTGTCTAATGATTACTAAAGGCCGGATAACCAAAGGTGCCGTCTTGAAAAAAACGGACCCAGAGAGTGCTGTGTATTTGTAAATATAGCTAAACCGCCCTGATTTCTGGAAAAATCACGGTGTCTATCCGGTGTCTAATGATTATATATTAACACTAGCTGTATTACCCGGCTTCGCTCAGTGTTTATAATATAAACCGCTTAAACATGACTAAGCTAATTTAATTAAAAAAAAAAAAAAATTTAAAAAAAATTTAAAAATTTAAAAAAAAAAATAAAAAAAAAATAAAAAAAAAATCAAAAAAAAAAATAAAAATAAAATAAAAAAAAATCAAAAAAAAAAATAAAAAAAAAATCAAAAAAAAATCAAAAAAAAATTTTTAAAAAATCAAAAAAAAAAATCAAAATTTTTTTTTTGCCTTCTAGGGCTTCGCCCTCGGCGCCCCCCTGAGCCTTTGCCTTCTAGGGCTTCGCCCCTCCACGCCCCATGAGCAATTGCCGTTTAGGGCTTCGCCCCCATGATCAGTTGCCTTTTAGGGCTTCGCCCCTCCGCGCCCCCATGATTAAAAGCCGTCTAGGGCTTCGCCCCCCTAAGTTAATGCCTTTTAGGGCTTCGCCCCCCGCGCCCCAAAGATTAATTGCCGTTTAGGGCTTCGCCCCCCTTAGTTAATGCCTTTTAGGGCTTCGCCCCTCCGCACCCCCATGATTAAATGCCGTCTAGGGCTTCGCCCCCCTTAGTTAATGCCTTTTAGGGCTTCGCCCCCCGCGCCCCCAAGATTAATTGCCGTTTAGGGCTTCGCCCCCCTTAGTTAATGCCTTTTAGGGCTTCGCCCCTCCGCGCCCCCATGATTAAATGCCGTCTAAGGCTTCGCCCCCATGATCAGTTGCCTTTTAGGGCTTCGCCCCTCCGCGCCCCCATGATTAATTGCCGTCTAGGGCTTCGCCCCCCTTAGTTAATGCCTATTAGGGCTTGCGCCCCATGAGGCTGGGCCCCCCGGGCCCCCTTCGGGGCCCCACGGGGCTGCGCCCCTTGTGGCGCCCCCTTTTGAGCCCCATGGGGCTGCGCCCCATGAGGCTGGGCCCCCCGGGCCCCCTTCGGGGCCCCACGGGGCTGCGCCCCTTGTGGCGCCCCCTTTTGAGCCCCATGGGGCTGCGCCCCATGAGACTGGGCCCCCCGAGCCCCCTTCGGGGCCCCACGGGGCTGCGCCCCTTGTGGCGCCCCCTTTTGAGCCTCATGGGGCTGCGCCCCATGAGGCTGGGCCCCCCGGGCCCCCTTCGGGGCCCCACGGGGCTGCGCCCCTTGTGGCGCCCCCTTTTGAGCCCCATGGGGCTGCGCCCCATGAGGCTGGGCCCCCCGCGCCCCCTTCGGGGCTTCACGGGGCTGCGCCCTCGGCACCCCCCTGAGCCTTTGCCTTCTAGGGCTTCGCCCCTCCACGCCCCATGAGCAATTCACAAATCACGGACCGTTGGACACTAAGTGCAGTGTATATAAAAGAAATATAGAATTAATGAGAAATAGAATTAAGTATAATAATATATAGCAACCACCAAAAGGTATCGGTATAAATGTACAAAGTTTTTTTTGCTCACAAGGATGAGGTTTGGAGTTTAACTGTAAGTCAAAAACCATTATTTATAGGTTTAAGTGAAACGCATGTAACTAGTGATTTTGAAGATTTTGAGCTGAATATAGATGGATATTGTGTTTTGAGATGTGACTCTAATTCTAGACATACGGGTGGGGTACTATTGTATTTAAGGGATGATTTAAGTTACGGTAATGTAATAGTTAATAAGGTTGATGGTGAGTTTTGGACAATTGGTGTGGATCTGCTTGTGAATGGAGTTACTGTGTTTTTGCTAGTAATTTACCGCTCTCCGAATGGTAGAAGTGGAAGATTTCTTAAATTTTTAGAAGAATTGAGTGAAAGAAGTATAGATGTGAGTAAAAATATAATTATGTTTGGGGACTGGAATTTTAATTGGTTACAGACAGAAGAATTTTATGTAAAAAAGTTGAGAAATTGGGTAAATGAATTGGGTTTTAAACAAAAAGTGACGGAAGCAACGAGAGTGAATAATTTATCAAGCTCTCTCATTGATTTGGTTATAACAAATATAATGGATCTGCGGTGTGAGGTGAAAGATGTACCGAGAATAGGAGACCATTCTATTGTCAACATGTTTTTGGGACAGCGGTTTAGTAACGGAGGACTTAAAAATATGCAGGTGACTGAAAGAGAAAACATTGATTATCAATTGATGAATGAATTGTTAAAGGAGTGTGTATGGGGAAAGGATGGTGATAGTGTGAATGAAATGTGGGAGATAATGTATCGTAATATAACATATTCTAAAAGTAAATGCGTAAAAACCACAAGAATCATGCATAAGCATAAGCTGAAACCTTGGTTTACCAAGGAAGTAAAGGAAAGCTTAGTTGATAAGAATGTTAGTTATAAAAGATATAAAATTATTAAGGCTATGGATGGAATCCAATTAGAAAAGGCTTGGTTAGAGTATAAAAGAAAGAGGAATAAATGTGTGAATGTTTTACGTAATGCGAAGAGGGATTGGCATGAAAGAAATATTGATGGTGCAAAAAAAGATCCCACAAAAATGTGGCGAATAATTAAAACTTTGATTTCCGGGGGAAAAAATGTTTCTTTGAATGAATTAGAAGTCGAGGGAGTAGTATATAATGATAAAGAGGATATGGTTGAAAGATTGAATGAGTTTTACATCAATAGTGTGAATGATATAGTTAATTCAATACAAACAAGGCATAATAGTGTGAATGATGATATTAATTTGGGTTTAAATAAGTTTGAAAGGTTTAAATTAGTGGAAATGGAGGGATTAAATGGTGTATTGAAGGGCATGAAATCAGTTTCTAGTATGGATGGATTGACTCTAGATATTTTAATCAACACTTGGGACATGGTTGGACCTCAGTTACTGAAATTAATAAATGAATCGTTAGAAGTGGGATCCGTCCCGGATGCATGGAAGGTGTCTACTATTGTACCGGTACCAAAGGTTACGGGCACACATAAAGCCAGTGAAATGAGGCCCATCAATATGTTACCAATTGTTGAGAAGATGCTGGAGGAAATCGTTATGATTCAATTGAAAGAGTTCATTAGTATAAATGATTGTTTGGTTGTGGAACAGTCTGGATTTAGAGTGAAACATTCAACAGAAACTGCTATCCAATTGGTGGTTTCTGATTGGATGGAGACGATGGATGAATCTAGCATGGTTGTTGGAGCAGTTTTTCTAGATTTTAAGCGAGCGTTCGAGACAGTAGATAGGAATATTTTATTACAAAAATTATATAAGTTAGGAATAAATGGTATAGTATTAAAGTGGCTTCAATCATACTTAAATAATAGAAGGCAAAGAGTAAAAATTGATAAGGTGTTATCCTCTGAATTTGTAACACCTCATGGAGTGCCGCAAGGGTCCAAATTGGGACCCTTATTATTTATATTATATATAAACGATATTGTTAAGGTAATTAAGATGTGTAAAATACATTTGTTTGCAGATGATACATTGATATATATAATTGGAAAGAATGTTGATGTAATGTCTGAGATTTTAAATATAGAATTAAATTATGTGAATGACTGGTTGTGTGAAAATAAATTAAAGTTGAATGTGAATAAAACAAAAATGATGTGGTTGAATGGTAAAAATAAAAATATATTGAATGAAATTAGAATTGATGATAAGTTAATTGAAAAAGTTGAAAATATAAAATACTTAGGTGTATACATAGATTCAGGACTAAATTTTAAAATGCACGCTGACTATATAATAAAAAAAATGGCTAGAAAAGTTGGTGTATTATGTAGATTAAGAAATATTTTAAGTAAAAAAAGTAAAATTTTAGTGTTTAATTCAATTGTCTTGCCACATGTGGTTTATTGTGCCACTGTGCTTAATTTGTTTAGTGGCCAAGATTTAGAAAAAATGCAAAAAATACAGAATAAAGCTATGAGAGCTATTTTGAATGTGAGTAGATTTAAGAGTATTGGAAGTATGTTAGATGAATTAGGATGGATGAGTATTAGAATTAGTCTAAATATTAGTACATTGTCTTTTGTTTATAAGTTAGATCATAAGTTATTACCTAAGTATTTTGATGATTATATAATAAGGAATAGAGATAAACATAGTTTTTATACTAGAAATAAGGACAAACTAGTTGTAAGTAGAGTAAGAAAGAATAAGACGGCTGGGGGTGTTTTTCACAGGGGTGTGCTCATGTATAATGCCCTCCCTGAGTGCGTCAGGTCTGCTAAAAACATGGATGCATTCCTGCGAGGTGCGAAGAGACACCTCTGTGAGGGACAGTACATATAAGTTAATTATAAATTTTAGAGTTAAGTATAATAATTAAGATGTATTTTTTTTTTTTTAAATTAGCTTGATAGCTAAAATATATATATAAATAAATAAATAAAATAAAATAATTGCCGTTTAGGGCTTCGCCCCCATGATCAGTTGCCTTTTAGGGCTTCGCCCCTCCGCGCCCCCATGATTCAAAGCCGTCTAGGGCTTCGCCCCCCCTAGTTAATGCCTTTTAGGGCTTCGCCCCCCGCGCCCCCAAGATTAATTGCCGTTTAGGGCTTCGCCCCCCTTAGTTAATGCCTTTTAGGGCTTCGCCCCTCCGCGCCCCCATGATTAAATGCCGTCTAAGGCTTCGCCCCCATGATCAGTTGCCCTTTAGGGCTTCGCCCCTCCGCGCCCTCATGATTAATTGCCGTCTAGGGCTTCGCCCCCCTTAGTTAATGCCTATTAGGGCTTGCGCCCCATGAGGCTGGGCCCCCCGGGCCCCCTTCGGGGCCCCACGGGGCTGCGCCCCTTGTGGCGCCCCCTTTTGAGCCCCATGGGGCTGCGCCCCATGAGGCTGGGCCCCCCCGGGGCCCCACGGGGCTGCGCCCCTCGTGGCGCCCCCTTTTGAGCCCCATGGGGCTGCGCCCCATGAGGCTGGGCCCCCCGGGCCCCCATTCGGGGCCCCACGGGGCTGCGCCCCTTGTGGCGCCCCCTTTTGAGCCCCATGGGGCTGCGCCCCATGAGGCTGGGCCCCCCGGGCCCCCTTCGGGGCCCCACGGGGCTGCGCCCCATGTGGCGCCCCCTTTTGAGCCCCATGGGGCTGCGCCCCATGAGGCTGGGCCCCCCCGGGGCCCCACGGGGCTGCGCCCCTTGTGGCGCCCCCTTTTGAGCCCCATGGGGCTGCGCCCCATGAGGCTGGGCCCCCCGGGCCCCCTTCGGGGCCCCACGGGACTGCGTCCCTTGTGGCGCCCCCTTTTGAGCCCCATGGGGCTGCGCCCCATGAGGCTGGGGCCCCACGGGGCTGCGCCCCTTGTGGCGCCCCCTTTTGAGCCCCATGGGGCTGCGCCCCATGAGGCTGGGCCCCCCCGGGGCCCCACGGGGCTGCGCCCCTCGTGGCGCCCCCTTTTGAGCCCCATGGGGCTGCGCCCCATGAGGCTGGGCCCCCCGGGCCCCCTTCGGGGCCCCACGGGGCTGCGCCCCTTGTGGCGCCCCTGGCGGGGCCCCATGAAGCTACTCGCCTTGCGCCCCCGCGGGGGTGAATCCATTGAAACGAAAAAAACAAATCGGCGCCCATGGATCGAAAAAAAAAAAAATCGAATCACGTGTTCGATGACGTCACCGATCTACGGACGACGACGACGACGACGAAAACGACGAAAACGACGACCAAGGATACATACAAAGTCTCTTTCCAAATTATAGATTAGACTAGCTGTATTACCCGGCTTCGCTCAGTGTTTATAATATAAACCGCTTAAACATGACTAAGCTAATTTAATTAAAAAAAAAAAAAAATTTAAAAAAAATTTAAAAATTAAAAAAAAAAATAAAAAAAAAAATAAAAAAAAAATCAAAAAAAAAAATTAAAAAAAAAATAAAAAAAAAATTAAAAAAAAATTTTTTAAAAAATCAAAAAAAAAAATCAAATTTTTTTTTTGCCTTCTAGGGCTTCGCCCTCGGCGCCCCCCTGAGCCTTTGCCTTCTAGGGCTTCGCCCCTCCACGCCCCATGAGCAATTGCCGTTTAGGGCTTCGCCCCCCTTAGTTAATGCCTTTTAGGGCTTCGCCCCTCCGCACCCCCATGATTAAATGCCGTCTAGGGCTTCGCCCCCCTTAGTTAATGCCTTTTAGGGCTTCGCCCCCCGCGCCCCCAAGATTAATTGCCGTTTAGGGCTTCGCCCCCCTTAGTTAATGCCTTTTAGGGCTTCGCCCCTCCGCGCCCCCATGATTAAATGCCGTCTAAGGCTTCGCTCCCATGATCAGTTGCCTTTTAGGGCTTCGCCCCCCGCGCCCCCAAGATTAATTGCCGTTTAGGGCTTCGCCCCCCTTAGTTAATGCCTTTTAGGGCTTCGCCCCTCCGCGCCCCTATGATTAAATGCCGTCTAAGGCTTCGCCCCCATGATCAGTTGCCTTTTAGGGCTTCGCCCCCCGCGCCCCCAAGATTAATTGCCGTTTAGGGCTTCGCCCCCCTTAGTTAATGCCTTTTAGGGCTTCGCCCCTCCGCGCCCCCATGATTAAATGCCGTCTAAGGCTTCGCCCCCATGATCAGTTGCCTTTTAGGGCTTCGCCCCCCGCGCCCCCAAGATTAATTGCCGTTTAGGGCTTCGCCCCCCTTAGTTAATGCCTTTTAGGGCTTCGCCCCTCCGCGCCCCCATGATTAAATGCCGTCTAAGGCTTCGCCCCCATGATCAGTTGCCTTTTAGGGCTTCGCCCCCCGCGCCCCCAAGATTAATTGCCGTCTAGGGCTTCGCCCCCCTTAGTTAATGCCTATTAGGGCTTGCGCCCCATGAGGCTGGGCCCCCCGGGCCCCCTTCGGGGCCCCACGGGGCTGCGCCCCTTGTGGCGCCCCCTTTTGAGCCCCATGGGGCTGCGCCCCATGAGGCTGGGCCCCCCGGGCCCCCTTCGGGGCCCCACGGGGCTGCGCCCCTTGTGGCGCCCCCTTTTGAGCCCCATGGGGCTGCGCCCCATGAGGCTGGGCCCCCCGGGCCCCCTTCGGGGCCCCACGGGGCTGCGCCCCATGTGGCGCCCCCTTTTGAGCCCCATGGGGCTGCGCCCCATGAGGCTGGGCCCCCCCGGGGCCCCACGGGGCTGCGCCCCTTGTGGCGCCCCCTTTTGAGCCCCATGGGGCTGCGCCCCATGAGGCTGGGCCCCCCGGGCCCCCTTCGGGGCCCCACGGGGCTGCGCCCCTTGTGGCGCCCCCTTTTGAGCCCCATGGGGCTGCGCCCCATGAGGCTGGGCCCCCCCGGGGCCCCACGGGGCTGCGCCCCTTGTGGCGCCCCCTTTTGAGCCCCATGGGGCTGCGCCCCATGAGGCTGGGCCCCCCCGGGGCCCCACGGGGCTGCGCCCCTCGTGGCGCCCCCTTTTGAGCCCCATGGGGCTGCGCCCCATGAGGCTGCGCCCCTCGTGGCGCCCCCTTTTGAGCCCCATGGGGCTGCGCCCCATGAGGCTGGGGCCCCACGGGGCTGCGCCCCTTGTGGCGCCCCTGGCGGGGCCCCATGAAACTACTCGCTTTGCGCCCCCGCGGGGGTGAATCCATTGAATCGAAAAAAACAAATCGGCGCCCATGGATCGAAAAAAAAAAAAATCGAATCACGTGTTCGATGACGTCACCGATCTACGGACGACGACGACGAAGACGACGAAGACGACGACGACGACGACCAAGGATATTTACATACAAAGTCTCTTTCCAAATTATAGATTAGATATAATACAAAATTAATTTAAAATTGTAAAATAGAAAATGATCAGTAGATCAGTAGCTATTAAAATAGATATAAGATGTATTGTGAACATAATTTAGTAATAATAAAAAGCATTTAAAAATCAAAACTGTTATTATATTACAAATACTGAGCGAAGCCGGGTAAAACGACTAGTACATGTGATATAAATGAATTTTCATAACGTACCGATCCATTGTTGGTCGATAGTAGCGGATGATGACTGATGAGCGTGGGTTGGTATGCGTGTGTATGTGTGTGTGTGTGTGTGTATTAAAAATAATGGCATAATTGAAGGGTAATGGTAACGTGAATGCGAGCGCGAACGCACGTGTAATGTTGTATCCGGTGAAATGCCTTGAAAGATGAAAAAGAGAGTGGCCGTTGACCCATGGTGTTGAGGCACGTGTCTGAGCGGACCGCGGTGCGGCTCCTCCAGTGCACTGGCCAGTATAACCTTCCCCAACACAGATAGCCGTCTGCAGGCGACACAAGTTCAACCAAAGTCAAATGTGGGCCCGTTCCGGCGCGTGGCATACCTCGCCAACCGTTGGCACAAGAACTACATCCCCCGTTCAAATTATCTCGACAATTTCAAACTTATTGCCTAGTACTTTCTGATATGATAGTGGTTTTACCCGACTTCGCTCTATATTTGTAATATAAACACAATAAACGTGGCGAATCTAATAGTAAACATTTTATTAAATTTATTTGAATAGTTTTATTTTATATAAATTTATTTGAATATTCATTTGTTTTTTTTTTTTATTAAATTAAACGTCACAGATTCTACCACCTAAACCTTACATACTTACATACGAAGACTTACATACGAAGACTCTTTCGAAATTATATATTAGACTAGTTGTTTTATTTATTTGGAAAATTTACAGTTTATTAAGTTACATAGATTGATAGTAAAAAAACATAATTATGTTAAGTAAACCATTAATAATTTTCACATATAGGTAAAAAAAAGCTCAAACATTTAAAATAAGAAACAAAAATGATAATAGAGTAAGATAGTTAGAGAAAACAAAAAGAAAAAAATAGAAATAACAGTATAATAAAAATATCAAAATAATAAGAATAATAATATGATAAAAATTATGAAATAATAAAAATAATATAATATATAACAAAAAGACAAAATAAATACCTCAAAATAAAAATTCATAATCACAATCGTAAATTTTCAATAAAATTAATCATCGAAAAACAAATTTGCAATAATCACTCTAGCTTGTATAGCATTAATATTAAATAAGTCAAACGTAGAAATTGTTAAAATTAGTGTGTTGACGGTAGAGCTTGCACGCCAGATGAATGAGCTTCTTCCATAATTAGAAAAAGTATTAGGTATGTAAAGGAGATCATTACATCTAGTCATTCTATTTGGCACACGCAATAATAGTCTGCTCAATAATTGAGGACAGTCAATCGAGCCGTTAAGGATGTTCAAAATTGTTGAGATGTCAGCTATCTCCCTTCTTTTGACAAGTGGAAGTAGATGCTGACACCTACAAGCATCTTCATAGGAAGTATAGGATAATCCAAAACGGCTACTGATGTACCTCAAGAATCGCTTCACGGTTTTGCCCGGCTTCGCTCAGTATTTGTAATATAAACAGCTTAAACATGGCGAATCTAATAGTAATTTATTTGTTTTTTTTTATTAAATTTATTTGGATCAAAAAAAATATTAATTGAATCGTCGTCATAGAAACTTTGATTTGTTTTCAATGTTACCAACCAACATTACATACCAAGTCTCTTTCGAAATTATATATTAGATGTATATGTAATATAGCGGTAAATGGGTTACATCCCAAATGTGAATCGCTACCAGGATAACCGCCGCTACGAAAATCGCTTTCGAGGATCTCCTGTCGTACAGGAAAATTGCCGTACCGAAAACTACCCAAATATTGCTCAGCAAATGATTTTTTTAATTGGGCAGTTTTCTATACGGCAATTTTCCTGTGCGACGAATTTTCGTACGACAGAGATCCGCGCGAGCGATTTTCGCAGCGGTGGTTATCATAGTAGCGATTCACATTTGGGATGTAATCACCGAACCATTATAGTTTTGGCTGTAAGAACATAGTGCGCTCACGGGATTGTCTATCGTCAAATCAAAATGGCCACCATTACCAAAATGACTGCTGCATGTAATTTATTTCAGTACCTAATCTGAATTCATATTTTTTTTACAAGGCTATGTTTTTATAAATCAAAGCGTCTAAAGCCGGCTATTCCTTTTTAAAACGCTCATGAGCATAAACGAGTTTAACCATCGCATTAAGAAATTACAAATTGAAATATATTTAAACAATTGAAACTTGGTACTTTTTGACGAGATAATTACGAGCGTCCAACAAATGATTCACCAATTAAAATTCATTACGTAAATAAATACATATATTTTGCGGAAATTAAAAAATCAGAGTTGTCGTTTTACAAATATGTATTTATTTCATTGACATTCTATGAACATCATATATACATGGGTATTTACCAGTAGCGGCTCGTCAGATTTCATAATGGGGGGCTGCAGAGTTTAATCAGGCTGTAGTAGTTCATTAACCAAACTGATGATCAAATGTAAGCAAAAATAACGTGCACATGTATTAAACTGGGAGGGCTGCAGCCCGCAGCGTATGTGGACGACAAAACATAGCATGCATTTGTACTGTACTGGGAGGACTGCAAACCCGCAGCCCATATGGACGAGCCGCCACTGATATTCACCTAACTGATCATCAATAATTAAATACTTTTTAATGCGTGTTAATTTCAATTCATAAATAAATATGGTTGTTGTTGTAACAATATATGAAAACATACCTGTGTAAAAAAAGTTATCTGCAAATAGATACGAATTTGTGTGATTATTTTATAAAAAAATAATCACTAACCTAATCGCTGTTTTCGAATTTAACTGAATTAAGCAATTCTTTATTCATGCCGATAATGAATTACGTTACGATAATTTCAGCGCATCGTACGATATATTTACGATATATTTTTTCCACACACACACTCACTCTGCAACGATACGATTCGAATTTAAAGGTTGGCAATATGCGCGTCGCCTCGAAAAAAAAACACGAATGGTTTTCGCTCGGAGCGTGCACACTCCGCGATGTTTACCTCTCGCTCGCTCCATGCACGGCCGTGAGCGTGCGAGCGAGACGGCACTATTTTGCGCACAATCTCCAGGTTTTTTGGTGATTTTATATAGCCTATTTATATTATTTAATCTACTTTGTTTATGCTCTAACAACAAAATTCCAATATCGCTGTTTGAACATCTTGATCCATAAGTGCTCAATGCTTGCATCGAATATTACATATATACGGTCAGTCGAGGAGTTTTTAAACAATTTGCTTTTGCTGCGGCCAATTTACGACTCGACTTTGTTGTCCTCGTTCAATTTGAATGCGCAGGTCTTTGACGGTTGTAATTTAGGCGTCGAAAGATTTTATTGTAACGTTGCGTAGTACGTAGTTGAGAAAATCGATACGAGCACAAGGGGAAGTAAATTTTAGGGAAGGGGTCGAGGTAGGCCCGAAAAAGGTACTTTGCGTGTCCTAATCAAGGGAATGTTTCGCCATTTTAGCATCAGCATCTCAATTTGAGCACAATTTTTCCGCTGAATGATTCTGAATCGTTGAAGTGTTGTGGTTTTTAAGTTTTTGTGTCATTTTTTCCATTATGCACACTTTATTTTCGATGGTTAACCTTGATTGTGAAGGTTTTTCATCAAATGCAACATTTTGACTAAAATTGTATTTATTTATAGATATATAGACCTGTTATCAAAGTGTCGTAATGTAATTATGATTTCTTTGTGTTTTGTTATTATACTATTATTTAACTTCGCTCATTGTTTTGGATATGTATCTGTGTATTGACAGGGACGGTCAAAGATTAAACGCCTTTTGATGCTAGCCTTATATTGAATGATCGAAACAACTAATTAAATACAAGTCGAATCTTCATAACTTTTTCAATAAAGTTGGAATTTGTTGATATTCTGTATTATGTAAAAATATCTCAACAACTCAAAAACTCAAAGACTACAATGATATGTGTGCGCGCGCAACAATCGTGATGTTAAATTAAAACAACATTATTGATTCATCCTCGTATATCATCAACCTTTCACCAACAACTACTGTTCGAAAGCCTCTCGAATCTTCATGAATGGGCAAGAAGCCCATTTTGGGCGACTTTCATCCGTTTTATTTCACTCATTTTCCTTAAATCGCAAGTCTATTCACCTTTCAATACTTTATTTTTCATTTTAAAATACGGTAGATTGGGTTTTATCTATTATAATAATACAGACGAACTATGGAAAATGTGTGGGCGCAGTGAATGAAAGTTTTAAAAGAACCGAAAGGAAATCAAGAGACCTTCATTCAATCGTGATGATGTAAGTTGTGTGATTATGAGATTTTGATTCTAATTACGTATGAGTCAACACTTAAATGTATAATTACAGTGGTCATTTTATTTATAATAAGATATAATATTTCAAGATAAAGCATATTATATATTTTGCTTTTAATTACTTTATCTATGTACGTGTAGTAACAATAGATGAAGTTTTTTAATCATGCGAAAATTCGAAATCGAGATTTTGACTGATTCGAACTCAGAATCGATCACTGATCACGTTTTCGTTATCTAGAAAAAAATGTCTGTGTTTCTGTGAGTTTTGGGGATTTTTTGAACACCGTTCGTCCTATCGAACTGAAACTTAGTATCAGTAACTGACATTCTTATCGATACGACTTTAATTTTTTTCAAATTTTTAAGTTTGGTACCAGAAATGGTACCTCCCTTTATAGGTACCCTTTTTTTTAAGTTTTTGAATTCAATTATCTCCCAAACCGCTAACCGAACCAGACTGAATTTTTTTTACTTTTATATTTTTTATTTAGTTTTTCTCGGAAACCTTTGGGTTTATTAACCTGAAATTTCATATCTAGATGTTTAAGCTTAATATCAACCTATGTATAGAATTTGATAAGCATCCATCAACCGGAAGTGGCAGTTTACTCCTGTTCGATTTTTCTTCCGCAATTTTTTTCGACCCTTTAAACATGTGTGCTCTTCACGAAAAAATTCAAGTATAATTATTGTATCAATGTGATGAAAATAAAAAAAATCACTAAATTTAATAAACCAGAAGTGGGATATTTTCCTCTTAGAAAAGTCAAAAATGTTGAGACCACACCCCTGAACGTATCAAGCTAAAAATTTGTATTTATATTCTGTATGACCAAAAACTTGATAAGGTTTTGGTCAGAATTTGTAAACCGGAAGTAGTAATTTTTTTAAGACAATATTTCATTATTTTATTTTGACCTTTTAAATTATTTTTATTTTCTTGATATTTAATGTGTAAAATATTTATCTTGATTTGAAGTAATAAAAAAAATTTGAACAAAATCCGAAAATTTCCCTAGATTTGCGCTCAATTTGTATCGAAAGTACTCTCATAGCCAGTATGTGTGAACGTGTATAATCATCGAACATATGTTTAATCATCGAATTTTGTTTTGTAACCTTCTTATATTCCTCAAATACATAGATAAAGTGGTGGGTTGGTCACATCCGAATTATTTTTATTGTATGCTTTTTAAATAAAATGCGCGGTAGACAAAATTTTTGTTCAAATTTGTCACAAGTTATATATAAATTTATGTCAGTCTATTCTGAATGCCCGAGTGCATCGCATCATAATAGAATAACTGAAAATGCTTAAAATCAGCATTTATATATAATTATATTATCAGTTTCAATGGTTCTCTTGATACGGTAGGTATATAAATTGATACCTAAGTCAACATCTATGTATGAAGCATACAGAGCATAACCCAATTTCCAACTGGGTCTATGTATTAGCACCAAGCCACTCACAATTACTCTTCATTAATTTGCACGACCTGACCCATCGAAGTACGCCAATCCTTTTTCCTTAACGGCAAGTAAAACCCATTGTATGCACTCGACCAACAAGTGAAACGTCGCAACGTTCCACCAACGAGAGTGCATCGGACGCGCATCGGAACGACAGCCGAATTTCATCGGCCCCCATTTTTTTTTTGGTACTTTTCATCGTCTTTCTCCCTCGCTCTTCTTCGTTTTTATTTTTTGTAACTCTTTGTTGTTCCAGTGGGGTCAACAAACCGCATGGAGAGTGTGCGCGCGCGCGTGTTTTTTTTTTGTGTATGTCGATAGCCTTGTGCAGTAGTTCGGGTCTCCCGTTCGGATGCGCACACAAATGAGTCGAACGACCTCTATTTAGGTCGTAGGGCAAAACCCTCGGAGCACGTGTGCACGGCCGAGGGTTTTGCCCTACGCCGGTGACGTCAGCCCGGGGCTGGGTTCCAGGGCAGGGCTCTGCAGTCAGCCGCCCCCACTGCCAAACGGGGTGCTTGTGGTTAGGTACCAGCCCTAGCTTGCCCCAATTTTCGGGGGGGATAAAGGGCCGATTCCAGGCCCTCGGGTCACCAACCTTACCGAACCTTACTGCAGAATACGTCTCCGGTTGTAGGAGTGAAGGCATCGAAGGTCGGAGTCGAAACTTGTGACGCGTTGTCGTAACCCACCCACACCCACAATGTAGATGAAGATCTCTTGTACATTATATTACGCATTAGGTGGGTTGACCCAAAGTACTTTTCCTACTTTGTAATTATGTTGTGAGTACCTACCTACTCCTAGCGGATTGAGCAAGTCGAATCTGGGCGACCGTGCGTGCGGTATTGATTGGGTGTGGGATATATAGAAATCTCCTGGGTATCAATCAAGGACTTTCTTTGTTCTGATTCGACGTTTTATGTGAAATAGATAAGTCCTTCTGGGCTACCTAGGTACATATGTACATATATGAGTCGAGTTGTATAATTAAGTTATATCTGGCTAACCATATCAGCTCAAAGTTTATATACCTACCTACACCTACGTATTTACCAATGAAAATACTATATTGTGTATCGAAATGTAGATCATTTTGGTACAAAACAGTAAGACTTTTAATATGAAAACCTAAACGGCAGTTTTGAATTAAAACCAAAAACCGTTTAAGATTTCGTAAGCAATAAGGGCCTGAAGAAAAAGATCTTTGATCAATGCGTTCTGCCAGTGATGACGTATGGATTTGAAACCAGGACATTGAACGTCAAAATGCTATATAAAGTCCAATGCATTCAAATAAGTATGGAACGATAACGTTCCATACAATACGTACTTTCCTCTTTATGTCTAGCATATAAATGTTAGACATAAAGAGGAAAGACAGGAAGCGGAACACGTGGGTGAGAAGTATGACAAGGGTAGTGGACATATCGGTAGTCACCGGACCCAGAAGGTGCCGCGTATTGTTCAAAGGTTGTAAATGCATTGTTAAAGGTTTGCCGAACCTTTTTTACAAAGGATTTACAACAATGGAACAATGGATAGCACTGTGAATATCCGGTGTCTACATATCGGATAGAATAAAGATATTGAAATGGCAATGGGCGGGCCACATGGCTAGAAGAATGGACGAAAGTTGGACAAAAGAAGTGCTAGAATGGTACCCAAGAGAATGCAAAAGCGTAAAAGGAAGACCGCAGGGAAGATGGGTAGACGAAATTAGGAAAATGTGTGGAGTGAGATGGATGAAAGTTGCACATAACAGTGACGAGTGGAAGCGTGTTGGAGAGGCCCTCATCCAGCAGTGGATACCCGAGAGAATGCAAAGGGTAAAACGAAAACCGCAGGGAAGATGGGTGGACAAAATTAGGAAAGTGTGTGTGGTGAGATGGATGAGAGTTGCGCAAAACAGAGACAAGTGGTAGCGTGTTGGAGAGGCCTTTATCCAGCAGTGGATGGTGAATGGCTGTAGTTGATGATGATGAAGCAAGAAGGGAGAGAATCCTTTCAGTGTTTTATGAAGTTGTAATTCTGATTTCGTAAGCAGTTTGTGTATAAGACGGAAACGCACTAATGTTTTGGTCATAAATTACACTTGCATGTAAACTCCCAAAAGACAACAACAAACCTTTCGCAAAGAAGTTTACATTTCAACAAGTAGCTATTAGTTATAAATGGATAGATAAGAGGACAGGGAATATTTTTGTCAAGAGTGTGTAATGTGTATGTAGATTATTCCACTAGCAGTTGGTTTCAGCGTTGAAGTTGTAACCTGAAATTTACATATTTTGTCATTTCCATGTAGACTTACATCAAAATAGTACGTAAACATATAAAATGTTGTTTTAAAAGATCCCGAAAAGACATAGCATGTATATTCCGCTAAACTGTATCAATAAGTAGTTATTTAACAATGTTGTTGTTCATTAACCATTAACGCACTTGCATGGGTGATCCACGAAGACCTTTAAACTTTGACCTTAACAATTTACATTATACTTTCAAATAGGAGCAATAATTCTTGCACTGAATACTTTCGTATGAAAATACAAAGTATGAAGTACTGGAATTGATTTGAATTGTTAAAACGAAAGTGAAATTGGATGGGTATCGCGGGATCAATGCTATCGCCGTTATCAAATCAAATATTGGTGTATTTCAGATACAGAATGTGAAACTCGTGCACACGGTGGTAAATGTTAGATGTTCCCCTAACCAGGTCCTTTTTTCCGGCCTACAATCAATATTCCCCAAATTGAATGTTGGGAATGCGCAAGTGCACGAAGTTCGTCTTCTACGCGTATTTACGCAACTGCGTCACAGAGCGTTCGTAATTTAATGTCATTGTAATATTACATAAATAACAAAATATGTGAGCAATGTTTTAAAAACGAAAAACCGACTACGGTAAACTTTCTATATACATACATAATAATGTAATTTTAAACAATGTAGTAAAACAACCGCAAAATTATCTTTTGCAATGAGTAAGTTTTTTTTTTTTGTAAATAGCAGCATGATAAACCAGACTCTGGCTTGATTGTTTGGTTTTGAAGCAAACTGTGGTTGAATTTGTATGGTAAGTAAACCATCGCCTAGTTTGCAAAATAAATGTAGGATCAAGTCTCTAGAAGTAGATAAGACAGTAATTATGTACATTGGCATAAGATGTAGTAGTGGGTTGCCTGGATTGTGTAGTTTAAATTAAGATTAGCGAAATCCTTGTATTTTCGATGATACTCCTGTTCATTACTAATTGATACGGAATTTGGCTTTTCTACAAAATTTAATCAGACATTTAATTATCTTAAGGTTTCAGTGATGATCTTTAAGTAATCTGATTATTTGTTTGATCTTTAAATAATCTACGTCTTTGCAGGGCTGTGTAGTCGGAGTCGAAGTCGTAGCCGACTTCGACTCCTTTTAAATTTAATAATTACTTTATAAAAATTATGAATTTAAATTGCATTAAAAATAAAATCGTTGAAATGTGCGTATGTTGATGTGTTGCAGTCAAAACCAATTCTTTCTTCGTCTCATATGTACTTGTTTTTATTTATTTAATTGATTTGTTTGTGTATGAAATTCCGGTCTCCGTGACGAGCCGGAATGTTAAATTACAGAAAACGCAAATATCGGAAGGCAAAGATCGAAAATCGAAAGATCTTAAGTCGAAAGATAAAAAAAGGGTGCATGGTAAACGGTACATACTCACTTAGTAAATTTGCGCGAGCAGGATACAACAGGAACAAGAGGAGCAGGCTTTTCCTCCCGTATTAATGTGCGCGCGCAGAATACGGGAGGAAAAGCCTGTTCCTCTTGTTCCTGTTGTACCCTGCTCGCGCAAATTAAGTGAGTATGTACGTGAGTATGTACCGTTTACCATGCACCCTTTTTTTTGATCTTTCGACTTAAGATCTTTCGATTTTCAATCATTGCCTTCCGATATTTGTGTTTTCTGTAATTTAACATTCTGGCTCGTCACGTAGACCCATGTCAATTTTTAGTGATATTTTTAACTTCTCTAATTTTTATATTTTGAAAATCGTTATATTTTTAAAGGGTTTATATTACTTTCACTTTGTTATTATTAACAATTATATACGTTGGCAAGAAAAGTCGATTTACTAAAATCGTTTTTGTTCAACCCCTGATTGTAAGTTGAGTCTAATACAGCGTTTCTCAACCTAGGTCCACATGGCCCCCCCCCGGGAGTCCCAGACCCTCACAAGGGAGGCACAAACCAAAATTCTACTTTTGGGGAGGCATAACGAGCTCTAGGGGAGGCACAGTCAGAATAAAATTATAAATTTATTATATTTAAATAAAATCGAAAGAGCTTAAATGTTTTATTTGTCATCAAACTGAATATACGTTTGCATTTCGGAAAATATACTAGCTTGTGCAACTGTTGGGGCCGCTTCAATGATTGGCAAATATCGATGATTTATCGCATATCTGAAAAAATATATGTCAAATATTTTTTTAAATAAGGTTGGGAACGCGTTCTCATGGGTCCTTAATATTATGATAAAAAAAGTCCACTTCAAGATCGCCTTTTTCGACAAATATGTAAGGAAAATGAGGAGGATTTTGAGCACCGTTACACCATTACACCATTAAATTACACCATATCGAAGGGTAATTGATTTTTTTAATCATGTTGTTATACTTTGGAACAGTGTTGTGTCCTTTATGAGTGACAGCCAATTTGGAGAAGAAATAGTTGGTAGAAAATGCGATATATTTTATTTATCAGATATATGTATTTGAAAAATTTAATTTGTTAAAAAAACAAGGAAAATTTTGTAATCTCATAACGTGTAAAATAAAATTATCGCGATTCTTGGAAAGCTCAATCTTATCAAAATTAAAATTAGACGACATTGGACGACGTAATTTCCATCATTGGTTACTATTTCTAATGAAATACAAAAAAATGATGATCTTTACATATATATTGAACATTTGAAGCATGAGGATATACAAGTTAGATTTAATGATATTATAAATCTAAATATTTCAGATTGGGTGATTGATCCACTTAGTGTGAATGCAATTGATATTGATATCGAATTGCAAGTTTATATTTCACTGCATTTCTTAAATCTTATCTCGTCGAATCTGGATTTAGTGGAGTTATGCATCTCCTTTCAAAAGCTCGTAGCCGTCTTGATGTTGTAAAAATTTTGTCAGACGGAAAATCGAAAGCAACCTGATATGAGGTTTGTAAAAAGAGGCGATCGTAAAAAGAGGAGAAGTGAAATATTACACTCAAAAGAGGGCCATGTTCCAAAAAAAAGTTAAGAAACGCTAGTCTAATCTACGTAACCTTGTGTCTAGTGCAAAGTGAAGCGACACGATGCGACAAGGATTCTTCAATATTTCCTAACGACAAACTGTCATCAAAATGACAGCGGTAACCAATTAAAATTCCAGTTTCTGTCATTATTTTATAATCAACAGCGCTACTGCATATTTAGGTTAAACGACGCTTTCTTTTTAAACGTTTCGATTTATTTGTATCTCAACGCACTTGGGAATCCATAAAAAATAATCACATGGAGTGGCGACGCTTTGTATTGCATCATTTAAAAATAATAGAAAATAAATCTCATCTTAGTAAGCCTCCTATCTCATCGAACATTTTTCAATATGTAATACGAAAATATTGCAAGACTATATACTCATATAATATTACTCATTATTTTTTCATTTTCGAAATCATAACCTTAAGAGGGCTGACCACCAGCGCTTTGTCCATACAAACGTATTACACGTCTCTCTTCCTCAATTATGGCACTAGAGAAATTATTTTTTAATATGCTATGGATAACCACCATTGGCATGCATCTGTGCTTTTATTTTTTTGATTAGTTATTTTTTATAGGAGCTAGGAGCCGTCAAACATCTATAAAATCGCATCTTTTTTACACCCACGAAAAGAGGACCAGCGTGCTTATTTAACGGTCGATTTTAAAAAAAATACGTACATAGTTGCACAGAAAATATCTTTCTCATACCGATGATGAATTTTTTTTAAAAATTGGTCCAGTTTTGGAGGAGAAAATAGGAGAATACGAAACCTCGATTTTGTCGATTTAAAATACGTATTATCTAGTCGAAGAGCAACTGTCGCATTCACTCAATATCTATATTGATATATATTGTCGCATTCTCTCAATATATACATTCACTCAATATGTATATCGAAGAAAGGAACGGCAACAAAATTAAGGTTTCGGGTGTACACCCCTCTTAACTTTCTCGAGTCGACCTGAAAACCATAGATAAAAAATACGCACGTCAAGAGTACACATGGTAGCCCTGACTGCAATAACAATCAACAAATTGCGCATGTACGTGCATACAATGTGTTGCATATATTTTTTCTGATTGGAATCTAACTAGAAAATATATAAATCATGTGGTGTGATTAACTGATTAATATCATAAGATCGTCACGTATTTCCGAAGATTGACAACTTCCATCAATGCGGCCGAAAAATGTCTATGGTTGCGCGCGCTTTGGTTCAACGAGCAAGATGCATTTAGGAAAGGTCTAAATAGGCGTTTAATCGGGCATTGGCCGGATTGTCGAAGGGAACTCGGTATCGGGTGTCTGTTCGGTGTTGGTGTTGGTGTTGGTTGTTGGGTGTTGGCCCAGGGAGGGGGTTGAGCAGCACGTGGTGGGTCGTTGTCCGCTGACTCCGAAGTACCCCGACTCCTCCTGGGACTGCAGCGCTGCGTCGACACGTGGCTGAGGCCAAGAACCCGACACGTGGACCGCTCTCGCCCGTCTGTGTTAGAGCTCGAAGCTCGAACCCGTGCCCGGAAACTTGTCCACTCGCGCTCTTCGGTGTTATTCACCCGCAGCATTATCTTGCTCGAAGGACGGATATCACACGAGAAAGCCGCTTCCCCTTTCTCCCTGGCCGTGACGCAATCGAGGACCGCTCTAATTGATAATTCGGAGGGGTAGCGAGATTCGATCCTGCGCCTATTATTTATTTGGGGAATGCAGGAACTGAAGAGCCAGGGGTTGATGAACTGCTGCCACGTGTAGGGTAGCCACATTGCCGAACAAATGAAGTTGTTTTTTCGCCTTCTGTATTAAATGTGTTGGATTAAGTCAGATTTAGGAATTTTTCGAACATATGGATGTACCTACATATAGACAGAGATTTGTAATAAGAATAGAGGGGCCCTTACGATTAAATAATTGTCGTCAATTTTACGCGGTACGTCTCTATAAATACGCTACATCGCACGGAATACAATCGGATCAATTTATAAAAATTTATCTCATGTTGTTGATTGTGTGTTTTTGAATGAATTGTGCAATTTTTAGCGATGCTTGCCCGTCTTGCGAGTAATATAAACAAATAGAGAAGTTTTTATCGGATATATGTACGTCTAAAATTATTTAGATCTGTCCGTGGACAGAATGTCACTTGACAACAATATCTAAAGCCACTTCTATTAATATTACATTTCTCTGCCTATAGATGTCCTAGATCTTGGTAAATTCGGATAAGCTAATAAACAAATAAATTTGTAATCATATAAATATAAAATTATTATTACAATTTTTCATTACTATATTAAAATGTTAACCCTTTGGATGCTGACCAACGCCGATAGGGGTTTTGCGAACAAGTCCATGGGCATGAAAAACGCCAATAGGCGTTGTATTTTGAGCATGTACAAAGTAAACAAGAATACTACAAGCTAAGCCTTTCCAGGTATCATTGAAAAAAAAAATGCATTGAACATGGGTCGTGTAATCCGTGTCATTCAATTGTCAACTTTTATAATGACTGGTTTACACCGGAATTTCTGAATTAATAACCATAGCAGAATTTCCCAATGGAAATCCCTAGCTGCTGAGTATTTTAGATTGTGGCTTGGCATTTAGATTGTGAGCATTACATTTTAACAACAATGAAGAAGATGGAACTAGTTTTGGAAAATACATTCATTAATAGACTTCTTTTGGTTTATTTTATACTAATTGTTTTACCCGGCTTCGCTCAGTATTTGTAATATAAACAGCGTAAACATGGCGAATATAATAGTAAATATTTATTTGTTTTTATATTAAATTTATTTGAATCGAAAAAAGTATAATATTCAACCAATTGAATTGTTGTCATAGAAACTTTGTATTGCTTACGAAGTTCCATACCAAAGATACATACATTATTTTTCTTACATATGTACATATATACAAAGGCTCTTTCGAAATTATATATTAGATTGTTGCAAGATATATTAAAGAGTCTAAACACACCTTTACAAAACTCGAAATCCTCGGCGGTAGTTATCCAGGGTAGTGATCTAGGGTTTGTTTGGATTACCTACAATTTTTATAGCTGCTTTCTATTGAATTTCTAAATAATTCTAATTGGAAATGCTGGCGAAATTTTCGGCGAGGCATACTTTCAACAGAAAAAACGTCAGCACCAAAGGGTTAATTAAATTCATTATTTTTTTATCATACATATATTGTTTTCTTATTTGTGTATTTATTATTTTTCATTTATATTTTTTGTCATTCATATGTTTGGCCACAGTGTCGTTTTGGGCAACTATAAGGGCGAAATCACACAGGGAAGAACGACACGTTTGGAGAGACAAACTTGGAGATTCCTTGAGTTTTTTTTATTTTAACGTAAAGAAGCAAAAATATGTATACTTAAATTCTGATCTAACAAATTATAAAATAAAGAAAATTTATATACATAGTCATCATAGTATGTATAATAAATTATTTAATCCAGAACAAAATTTCTTAAACGCAATTTCCAGTTTTTTCCAGATACGAGTTCATCATACATTGTAACAAATTATCAGTACAACGAAAACAATTTGTAGAATACCAGAAGGTCATTATAATAAGATTTATCATATACATACGTACATATATACATAGATTGCCGAAAACAAAATAATGATAAAAGGATTGCAGATTGAAAAATTGCAGGAAATAATTGGTGCAACATTATTATAGCCACAACATTTTGAAAACTCATTCAGTTGTTATTAACTAATGATGATCGTTGCTAACTTTGTATAAAAATACATACATAGTTGCCCCAGAATTCCAATGTTACATTTTGAAAGGTAAAAGTCACAGATACTTAATGGTACATAAAAATTTTCCCTTTAAAATAAAATATTTACCCAATGGTTAACCTACATAGGTCCACGTGTACCTACCCTTGTAATCATTCGACTGGTTGATTGTATCGTGAGGGTTTGTAGTTGCGGTTCCACGCTCTTCGACGTTTAAACTGATTACATTGATGAGGGGTAGCTGTCCTCCATTTATAAGACCCGAGAAACTTCTCGAAGAATTTATTGGCGTAGCGGCAAGTTAATGATGGTCATAAACGGTTTTGCGATGTGAAAACCCGATCGCTGTTGACATTTGCGACAACCGGTTCATTTTGTTAACTGATTCGGGTAGTCTAGTATTTGTATGTTGACTGTTGAATGAATGTGGTAACGATAAGATAAATAAAAGTTTTTTACATTATTTTCGATTTTTTTGCATATAAATCTTAATTAAGTGCTATAAGATTGCATCTGTTTTATGTACTTAATGAATAAATTTAAATATTTTTATAATATTATCCATACATATTCAAAGTATTAGCACTGGCACATGCTGCAAATGATGAAGTAGACTAGGCAGAACAATTGCAATTGCTCGTTATACGCATCAATTACTTTATAAGATGCGCCATTAATAAATGTGTAGCTAAATCATTTACATGATAATAAATATGTACATATTTAAATAATAAATGATAAATATATATGTACATATTACTAGTAATGTTCAGGATTTAATTTTAACGGGAGGGGGGTTCAACGGATAAAAATATATTTTTAAAAATTCAATCAAATTTACTAAGTAGTTAAGAAAATAATTTAAAAAATAAAATTCAACTTTCATTTCTTATTATAAAGCTCTTCAATTATTCAAATCGCTTTTTTTTTATAAACATATCTAGTGTTTCTATTTTTTTATTTGGTTTTGAGTGTTTGGGTCACTGGTGTATTATTCTCCCGATAATTGGCGTTAATATAGTGCTTTAGCTCAAATATTTATCAAGTGCTAAATATTCCGTATTCGCGATTTTCGTCGCAACGATTGTCGTGTGCAAAATAGTCAGTTTACCGTAAAGTGGGACAAGAAATCGGGATAACATCACGGTGCTGCCACCTATTGCTTGTTTGGAATATCGTGGTTTCGGCCTAACGTGAAGAGGGGGACACTAAATTTAATGGCTTTTGGAAGTTGGGCCAACTTCGTAACAAAAGCTTTGTGTATAAATAAAAAACCCATACATACATACAGGATGTTAACATGAAATAGATGGTAGAGCTGTGATATTGGCCCAACATAAAAAGAGAACATGACATACAAATATGTAAGGGGAAACTTGCAGGAGATTTTTGTCTAGCAATGATGAAATTAAAATGGTTGTGGCTATTTGCAGGTACTACACATATCTGCAAATTATTGGCTATTTGCAGGTACTATATCTGCGACAGGTGCAAAGCCCCCCGCTCATGCGCGTGAACTTATAATCCGATAATAATTTTTTACAT
This sequence comes from Arctopsyche grandis, assembly GCF_051622035.1. NCBI lineage: Eukaryota > Metazoa > Arthropoda > Insecta > Trichoptera > Hydropsychidae > Arctopsyche > Arctopsyche grandis. Next base: position 22,140,620 of record NC_135364.1, on the reverse strand, counting down.
TTAATGTATGCTACACTTGCTTAATCAATCGTTCATTATACATGAGGCAAATAAATTTCGCACGTTATTATAATAGATTTATATCATTTAGCTAGTTCGCGACTTGTACTTGTATGTAGGTATTATACGTTGTATATGATAATAATATTCTAACAATTAATATTATTAACTAATTTGGATTATATTTTTTACTCTACGTCACTTTACGAGTTCGAACTAAATTTTAAGAGGTTTAAAATAAAATTTTAACAGTAAACACGTTGACAGTGACAGTTCACGCGCATGCGCAGAAAACTTTGCGCCTGTCGAAGATATATTACCTGCAAATAGCCAATAATCGGCAGATATAATACCTGCAAATAGCCAATAATTTGCAGATATAGTACCTGCAAATAGCCACAACCAATTAAAATATAAAAAAAAAGGATGCTCAATTGATTTAAAGTTTTAGAATAACACTACTTACAGATTTTTTCACTTAGATAATTAACTGTTATTTATTTTTCTCGCATTTTCTTGTAAAGCACACTGCTGGAAATTGAAATCATCGTATTGGTAGTAGTGGGTAAGTTGGTAGAAGTGAGTGTGGTTTGGTTGCGGCTGTCAATATGGGGGGCGGCGACTTGGTTATTTTACTTCATTATTACTGATCTTTTCTATTCAATTACAATGTTTTAAAATGTAAAAAGACATTGTTGACAATGTGTTTACGTATTATTAAAATAAAATTACATGTTTATAATCTGCAAGTTGATTAAAAGTGTACCAAAGTTCTAACTGTCATTTGTAGTGAATTATTTTTATCAAAACGTGCTTTGAGCCAAATATATACGTATAGAATTATATTTTTTACCGTTTTTTTTTTAATTTTTCAGAATACCAAGAAGTCATGGCATCCGAACACTATAAAAAATCAGGAGAGAGTTTGGAAAGCTGAACAGATTCAGGCGAACGAAACTCGTCGAATAGAAGATTTACGCAAAGAAATAAACGATGAGCGGTTTAAGGAAGAATTATCCCACCAGGGTGAAACATCAGGCGTATTACCTGAAAAATCCAACAAAAAGATGGATTGGATGTATAAAGTGAGTAGTGTGTCAATTTTCTTCTTTTCGTTTTAACCATTTGCCCGTGGCAATAAATATAGCGAACAAGCCCTGTACGCGGCACCTTTTTCGCGAACTTGGCAATCGAGTTTTCGACCTTAAATACAGATTTTAATATTTACTCAAGTAACCAGATATGTTAATTAACCCATAAAGTATTATTTTAAACAATAAAATACATAATATATCTTGTAGTTTTGGCTTAATTGTCAAATAATCATTCTTCATACAATTGAGACGTATCGTCGCCATTGTTCAACAGACGTGACGATACGACATAAACGAGGTTTCAGTATGGTTCCACAAAAAACTAATTTTGACTGGTATATATTCATTTTAAGCAAATTGAATAGATGACATTCAACTCTCAGTAATATATTCAACCAATTTTGAACCTTAAAACAGTTGAAATAGGCGCATATAAGCCTCAAAATCCCGTGCAAAGTTCAGAAATTCTATGGAAGACAGCCGCGCTACAGACTTGTCGCGCAAAGCTTCCATAGAAGACGGCTGCGGGCAAACGGTTAATCGCATAGTGGAATTAATGTGTATATATTTAATTTTTAGGAACCCAATCAAGGTTTGGACCGAGAACAGTACTTGTTGGGAAAAGCGATCGATAAGACGTTTGAAAAAATTGCTACTACTGAACAGTCGCAGTTGAATGCTCCTCCGAAGAATCACGTGGAACACGAATGTATTCCGTTTTCCATTAGAAATTTGAAAAATAAAAATTCTACTTTCGAAGGCCAAGTTGATATTGCGCGAAAACTCTTAGAGGATCCTCTTGTTGCAATACGTAAAAGGGAAGTGGAATCTAGGACGCAGCTTTTACAAAATCCAGTAAAATTGAAAGAGATTTCGATGTTGTTAAAAGCTGAGCAGGTATGTTTCGATTGTAATATATTATTTTGATGTTAATTTTTAATAATTAACTACAGTTTTTTTTTAATTATTTAAGCAAAAACATAAGAAAAAGAAGGAAAAAAAGAAAAGCAAAAAAAATAAAAAGAATAAAGCTGACCTGGAAGAAAAAATTGTCGAAAAGTTGAAGAAATTAGGTGGTAGTGATGGAAGCATTAATATAAATAAGCTACTATCTTCATCAGAACTTTTAGATGATTTAAAAAGGCAGACCAAGAAGAAAAGGAAGAAAAGCAGTAAACATTCTAGTTCTGATTCGAGTTCAGAGTCTGAATCTGAAAGTGATGAACGTGATAGGCGTAAGAGTAAGAAGGATGAAAAATCTAGTAAGAGTAAAAAGAAACGCGCGGTCTCGAGTGAAGAACGTGACAAATCTAAAGATAGATATGAAGATTCTAAAAAAAGTACAAGACGTCATGGTTCAAGTCACAGAGATAAAGATAGGAATGAATCAGTGAAACATAACAGATCAGAAAAAGAGCTTTATACTGACAGAAAATCACATAATCCAAAATTTCACGGTGACAAAAATTATGGATTAGTGAGAGCCGATGGGAGCAAAATTGAAATAGACAAGAAGAAATACAACGATAAGGACAAGTTTGACCATAAGCTAAAAGAAAACCCAAAGAAGTGGCAGAGACCTGAACGAAAGCAGATGAGTGAAAAAGAAATGGAGGAGAAGAGGCGAGAGATGATGGACAACGCTACCAAGCGAGATTATCAACGGGAGAAAAATGTTGCACGGTATAGGGTTCAAGAAAAACAACTGGAATTGAAAGAAAAACAGGAAGATTTTAGGGAAGATTTCGTAGAGAAGCATTTGAGAATAGCTGCAGGGCAAAGTAGCGTTGAAAGTAGGATAAAATCAAATATTTATAATATCCAAAGGTCAAATAGGGACATGGACAAACATTTTGCAAAAAGGTAGTCGTTGTAATAATCATTCGAATATAAATAAATATTGTTTTTTGAATCTTATGTTTTTTTAGACAAATGTAAAACGCATGAAAGTTATTAGAATCAAAATTAATTATGTCTTAGTTTTTATAAGTTCATAGAAATTTAAAAATACAATGTAAAAATGAAATCAAAATAATAAAATATATTTTATTAAAAATTCAAGATAATTATTAATACGTTTCAGATTTATAGTCTATGATGCACAGACCTTGTTTTTGTGATTTTTAAACATACATATAATAATATAACAGTTATACAGATATAAATAAATGGAAACATTTTAACAGGGCTTGGTACATAAATACATATGTATATTAATAATATACACGCACACACACATCTATACATTTCTACACGAGTATACGGTTTTTGATTATGAAATGCATAAATAAATAGAAGAAAATGTCTGCACGAACGGAAGATACTATTGATATCCATTGCATTCCATTTAACAATGGCTCAGCTCTTGAGAACTTCATATTCCAAATTAGTTTTTAGTCACTTCTTTGATTTATTCTAGAGGTATTTGTTCTTTGATAATCTGAAATTAGAGCAAATTGATGAATCGTTGCTGTTCGTATTGATTGTTTCAAAGAAAGTTTGTTATATAAGTGAGGTAACAAAGCAATAAGTCGCCGAATTGTCTTATATTCGGCTGGTTTATATGTTTTTTTGAGAACGTGGAGTACCTTGGCACACATTTCAGTGTATATGGGATCTGTGTCCCACGGTCCGCGTTCGGGCAAGGGGATGGCCAGTCGCCGAAGCTCAGCGACCACCTCCGTTAGGTCCATTATGGGAAGAGGATCCACGGTGCGCATCAGGCCCACCAGGTACTCCACATAATGAGCGCTAGTAAAGAATAACTCACATATTTAACATGAAATATCATTAGAAAAAACTTTTAATGGCTGGCTTTAATAGTACGGGTCAAATCGTTTGGGTTTTTTTACTTTTTATCTATTGTCTTATTGCTTTGTTCCATCAGATGATTTTATTAAGTGATGGAAAGAATGAAACCTCCAGCAGACGATTTCTGTAAAGACCGTCGAGACTACCGTATGGCTTCGGCGGAAGTTTCCTATCGGCTCGTTTTACAACCGTCTCCAAGTCGTCGGTTGATAGTATCGTAATCGAATCCAACTTGTAAAATATTACGACTCTACATAGATACTCTATGTAGTGATTTCTGTAAATTGATCAGATTGATTTGATTTTGGGAAAATATTTACTGAAAACACTGGACACCTCTACTGAAACTCAAAAACCTTTACCAATTTAGACAAAGTTTTCACAAATGTGAAGTCTTTAGGTTTTAGACAATGTTTCGCTCACTATTATTCACATTAAAAATGACTATTCAATTATAAGTGATGTTTAATATTGTTGTATTCTTACTTGCAAAGGCCGGCTTGCGACTTTACAATGTCAGAATTGCAAACGCTGTCGATCAGTCCTCCAGGTGTTTCTCGTTGTAATTGTACCGGACACCTTGGATTTGGTTTAGAATCGCTCCCTTCGACTTTTATCAATGGTTCATCAGTTTTAAAGTCAACGTTGTGTAACTGAAATGAGCATTTTATTCATACACATACATATAACGACTTTTTAAGCATACAAACATCAAACGTAATTGCAAAAGTATACCCGTAGCAACGTTTGGAGCTGATGAGGCTCCTTGTCTCTGAGATAAAACAGGCAGTTTCTCGGATGATGGGAGTGAAGTCCCAATTTAGCGCAGTAAGGACTTCGTCCACACTTGGCACCCATCATAAATGGCTTCCCACATCCACAGCAAAATTCATATTTGCATTGACTGCATGTAAAGTGCATGCATCCACCCCTAAAAATGGAAAATAATTAATAAAACTCAAACAATACACACTTTCTTGTATGAAATATATTATACATATATTACCTGGCTAGGGCATATCTGAATTTGCACTTCGGGCAATCAATACCATGGTCGTCTAAGTGTTTTTTGACTCCAGCGACTTGATTGTCTGGGTCGTTGGATTCTTTCCACTCGGCGAACTTTTCACATGTAATTCCCTCATGTTGAGGTTCCCACTGTAATAAGGATTTTTCAATCACTGGGCTAAATTAAATTAGTTCAGGTTGGGTGTAAAGAAACCATAATTACCGGTCGTCTACATAAAGCACACGTTATTGAACGGCAATCTGGACATACTAATCTCTTCTGTTTTGGATTTGCTATGAAACCTGAAGAACACTGCAAAAATACGAAATATTTTAATGTTATAATGAAAATTGTAAGTAAATAGAATCATTATGATTTTGAATATTTGGTACTCACTTGAACGCACCACTTGAAATTAGGATCCTGAGTCAAAGTTCTGTCGCGCAATTTTCTTTGGAACAATTCGTGAACATTTTCTTCCAGTATAGACTTAAGAAGGATGTCCAAATTTGAGAAGTACTCCAACACGTCATCCTCGTCCTGGTCGTGGAGCTCCGGATACTTGCAAAACGGACATATGCAGTCGAAGATGCTGCGATCGGTGATTTGAATGGTGAAATAATTTTGGGCACATTCCTTACAACATCGATGCGTACATTTGAGCATGGAGACCATCTAGATGTTAAAGACATTTTTAAATTATTGATAAAAATAGCCAATATAGTACATATGTACATATATGCAGTGCCGGCCTTACACCCAATGGCGCCCTCGGGCAATTTTTTCTAAACATACTTGGAAACAAGCTAAGAAGAGGTTAGTAAAAATGCATTACCATCCTCCTTTTTACTTACATACCTCCTTTACGTTTCACTTACGATTACAATTCAGGAAAAAGTTGACCTCTTATCCGATCGTTTTCATACTTTTCCATATTGCTCATTTTGGTCATCCAATATAAGTAAATGGAGCCTCCGCCATTACGATAGAGATAAAATATCGTATAAGAAGCATTTCAGGTCCGAAGATTTTTAATCTCGGTGACAGTTGGTAGTCATTAATTTTATACATAGATGGCAGTAGTAAAAAAAAAATATTGGTGTTTTTATTCAAAATAATAATTTTATATACAAATTATACAAGAGGTATGTTTTTAAAAAACTTTTTTTTATATTAATTTTTTCGGGCTTGGTTGTTGTTTAAATGCTACAGTTTTTGGCAGTGTCAGCAAAAGCATTGCAACCCAAATGTGTAGATATAACTCTTATAATTTATGCTGTTTTATAAAATGGAATACAATAAATGGATTATTTTACCTTGAACTTTATTTGAAAGAAAGGCTTTTAAATTGATAAGTTTATTACACATTTTGAATTCGCGGTGAGCTTAATATTTGAAGATCGCCTCTTTCCAGTGGATCGATTGTTTACAAAATACAAAAAACCCCTCATCTTTGAATATTCGTTTAACTGTTCAAATCTAAGATTTTTACTTTTTTTAGGAACATAATTGCACGCAATCAGTTAGAATCTTCCAGCGATATATTGAAGATGAAAATAGTGTAAACAATCTTTGGAGAATATCGGAAAAGTTTGCAATGTTACAGAAGATTTCACAGCGTCGTATAGCACAAGACTTAAATTTTGGCTGCCATAGGGAAACGTTAATTATGATACAAAGGGGAATGCGCCTTCACTCAGTGAATATAATTTTCCGAGTACAAATGTTTGAGTTTAGAAAGCAGAGGCGACTTTGGCGCTCTAATCTAAAATTTTGTAGGGCTTTTGGCGCTCTAATTTTAAATTTTAAAGCGCCTTAGGCGCATCGAGCGACGCCCTAACTTATTTGGCGGCCCCCGAACCAGCCCCCCCCTAAAACCGGGACTGCATATATGCTACCTGCTTAAATTTAGTACTGTACCTCTTTCATGGGGTATTTTCCGGTGCACAGTTCGCACTCTTGTTGAAGATAAGCAATTGCAGCTTCCAGGGTTGTGCATTCGCTTGCTGCTTGTAGTGCTGTTGGCTCGTCGAATTGCATTTGATACAAGCCGATAGCTACTTCAGCCTGTTCCCAGGACGGGAGGATCCCTTCGGCGAGCAGCATTCGGATGTGACGCTATTTGAAAGACAAAAGATTAGGTTTTGTTCATTGAAGTGTGAAGTTTACTTGTAGTTGCATATCAAGCTTCAAATTCATGTGTGAACTGACCTCCGGTGAGCCTTCTTTGAAACTAATCATCGAGTAATCGACATTTATTTCGTTTAAATTCTTTTGTTGGGGAGGTTTTTCAGGCTCGGATTTTTTGACCGATACATCTTTTTTGATAATCTGTGTCGTCTTCTTTACTGTTTTTGGTACTTGTTTTCCCTCTTCGTCTGTCTCAGTGAAATAGTCGTCGCTTAAACAAGTCTCAACAAAGTATGGTTTCAGTGTTCCTTTTTTCATTTTACTTTCCTTTGGTTTGTCGCTTTGCATTGAATTTGGTGGAGTATTTTCGGGAGTGTTTTTGGAAATATTGGATGTCTTAGGAGGGTTTATATCTGAACTGCGTTTTGAATTTATGGGTATGGGGATTTTCGGTGACGGTTTATCTGTCGGTTTTGCAATGGTGATATTCACTTTGCTGAAGAGTCCTTGTTGAAGTTTCTTCACGTTTCCACTTTGGAAATTACTGAATGGAATAACAGGTTTTGTTTCAATTTCAGTTTTTTTAAGATTGACTTTTGGAGTTGTTTTTGGTGGTACTATCGTTTTATTACTTGGTTGCTTTTCTAATTTTGGTATTTGGGAAACAAATGATTTATTTACTTTCTTAACAGGATATACAGAATTATTGCTAGTATTATCATTAGTTTTTATTTGATTTGTGGTCGTAATTTTTAAAGTATTTTCTTTTATATTATGAATTTCTTTATTTGGTTCTACCTTAGGTGATACTGGACTTTTTGGTAATATATTTGCATTTGCATTTAAGGACTTCTCTTCATCTATGGTTTGATCAACGGTTGGGATATGACTTTCAACTTTATTTTCTACTTGTACTGTATTAAGTACTAATGGTGGTTCCACATTTTGTAATTGAGCGTCTTTTGAAACTTCTTTAATATTGGTTTCAACAGTCGGTTGTGATGAAACTGTTGCTACGTTTTGTAAAACGTTTGTGTTTATTTCCTTCACAGTATTTTGTTCTACTTGATTATTATCACTAGTGGCTTCATTTTGAATTACCACTATTTTGTCATTGGAATTTTGTGTAACTACAGTGCTAGAGGACGATTGTTCAACTGTAATTTCTTTTGCTTTTGGTTTTTTATTTAAAACTACAACTACTGTATCGACATTTTTTTCACCACTGATAATGTGGCTAATAGATTGCTTCATATCATTTGAAGAATCATTTATTTCATTTGAATTATTATCTATTTTGATTAAATTTATGTTGCTACTGTTAGGAATCTCCGTTTTATTTTCATGACTTTGATTTATGGTACGTTGTTGTGGTTGAGGTTCAATTATATTTAAAATAGGACTTTCAACGTTTTCATTCTCTACTATATGTTCTTCCATATTTTTAACTGGTTCATTATTATTCAATTCTACTATATTGTTCTCAATGCTTACGATTCGTTCCTCAGTATTTACTATTGATCCATCATTATTAATTGAATTATGAAGCACTAAAATGAATTCATCGTCGTTAGGTAAACTATTGTTTTCCATTATGACTTCATTATTTTCTGCCAAATTTTGTTTGTTTAAAGTATCTAAAGTATTTTTACGGTTTTCATCTTGAATTTCAGTTGTCAATTCCATATTACTTTCTTCAAAGTTTTCCACATCGTTTCCATCTGCTTCGTCTTCGACCACATCCTCTTCTTCTTCAAGTTCTTCTTCTTCGAGATCAGCTTCGCCAAATTCTTCTTCTTCAATTTCTTCTTCTAGCATTTCATTTTCAGAATCTGAGAAATAATCGTCATTTTGACTTCTGGGTTCATTGATACTAGATGCCGGGACTGCAGAAGATTCTGATGAGTTATATTCATCAGAATCACTTTCATCAGATGTACTTTCTGAATTGAATGATGCTATATCCGATTTAATTTCATCACGCATCTGGTGAATTAAGCGCTGTGTATCTTCCATAATATCGTACAGCTGTAGTGGTTTTTTCTGGCTGTCTCCGTTGACGTCTTCAGTAGATACTTCGTGAGCATTTGAAGATTGTTCAATTCCAATATTTGATACTGGTTCAACAGAATGGCTTCCTTGGTCAATTTCAGTGGTTTTTGACGAAGAATCATTTTGTTCAATTATATTAATATTTTTAGCAATGCTTTGAGTAGGTTTATCATTGTCGTTATTGCTATTCATTGTTTGAACAATTTCATTGTTGATGATATTTGGTTTCGAATCAATATTTGTATCAATTTCATTATTTGTACTACTGTTGATAATTTGATTTTGATTTGGGTTTGATGATGAAGCTTGTGACTTTTCTTCTGCTTCAATTTCTTCAGAACTTGTTTCCGTTGAATCAGAATCTGATTCAGAAATCAATTCACTATTTGGAGTTTTTTCGGAATTATCTAATTTAATATCAACTGTATTTTCAATGTGAGCTACATTTTGTGAAGTTGCTCCAATCAAAGTCGTTTTTATATTTGGGTAAAAAGTAGCAACATATGGAATGGTTGAATCAGTTATTTCTTTAACGTCTTCTTTACTGAAATCAATATTGGTTTCTGATTCATATTTCAAAATTAGATCAATTTCATTATTTTTATTCTTATTTAATCGATCAATATTACTTACGATGTCAAAATTGTCTTTGTTATTGTTTTCTTGGATATTATTTTTTAAAGGGAAATTATGGGAATTGTCCTCTGTAGTGTTTTGACTACTTTGATTGATCTTTTCAATATTTTTAATTATATTTCCAATATCCTTTAATATATTATTGGGAGACTTTGTCGCATCGGCTTGATGGATCAAGTCTCGTAAATTGTTTAATAAATTGAGCGAAGACGACTCATCGATGTTCAACGGATTATTATTTTGAATATATTCCTTATTTACGAGAGAGGAAGCGTTTGCAGCCGTTTGATTATTCGACACATCACTTTGTAAAGATTTTGTAGGACTTACCAAACGATTTGCTTCTAAAGAGGCTTCTTTAGCCAATGTCGCCTGGTCAGCGTGTGTCTTTATATAATCATTCAGGGAGTCTGATAGGCCAACTGGAACAGATTATCCCACGAACAAATATTATTATATGTACATTGAAATCTAAGTTGATATTTTATGATAAGGTAACCACTTTTTCAAATTCAAAATCAGGACATATTTTCCAAAAAAAATTCTTAATACTTCCATTATTAAAAACGAATATTAAAGAATGAATTCATTTTCTGGAATGCCCTTATAAAATTCTACACAGTTTAAAATTATTCTTATCGATTAGCAAACATTTTAAAGTTTAAGTATTCTATCGCGTTTTAAGGTCTGTTCATACCTATTCAGCACGACCCGTATCCTGCAGGTGTCCTGCAAGTGCGGATAGTATTCTTTGGTACATTATATGGACGTATTCATACTCCATTCGCGCATGCGCATTTACGCATTCATGCGCGTCCATATAGAATGTACTAAAGAATACTGTCCGTACTTGCAGGATACTTGCAGGATTCGGGTCGTGCTGGATAGGTATGAACAGACCTTTATTGGTGGACATCATATTGTTCACTAAATAAATAAAAAGTCGTTTGGCAAGTGCCCGGTAAATAGAGACAATATTCGACTAGTTTTCCAATTTTTTTGAAGGAGAAATCATTTTCGCTGATCGTTGTGTATATTTAAATCCATCTTGTAGATAAAATAGTCTACTGGTTTTATTTAACGACTTACCAGGACAGATACTCAAAAAAACAGTACTGTACTGGTAACCTAGGTAAGAGTGGTCACCTTACTTTATAAAGGCAATTTCTTCAAATACAGTACATACATACATAGGATATAGTAAAAAATGAATGATTAAAAGTAACAATGCTGATTGAATAACATACCTTCCTCTCTCTGTTGATTGTTGTCTGTTGAAAGACTAGGCTTTTTTTGAACCTCTAATAAATTGGACATATTACCACTTTCGTTTTCTGCACCAGCTGGAGGTCCCCATATTCTCATTAGAAAAGGTTTCAATTGAGTTTTGGTCAATTCTAAAAATGCCGCCTCTAAATCTCCATGGTGGGCAGTTAAACATGTTAATATGTCCTCTTGACTGAATTTGCCACGGGTTTGGAGTTCTTGGAACTAAAAATGTAAGTTTTTCAATTAGTTTTGATATCAATTATATCTAATAAGAATGAATATATCAATTTACAGCATTATAATTGTACCTTTTTCTGTCTCTGTTCCACGCATTCTGTCACAGCCTTCCAAACACTTCCTTTGTGTTTTTTGAGTGCTTCCCGGGCTTCAGCCTGAGAAATTGTACCTACTGTATTTTCTTTACATTCTCTACCATAATTAGTAGCAACTGTATAGACAGTTTCAATCATATTTGACCAATTTTCTTTTAGCCAAATGATTGGATTTTGAGATCCAGAACTCGTCATAGCGATTTGAAGCTCTTCCGGAGAAAAATTGTTTATTTCAGCTTCCTGAAATCAATTTGAAATATATAAAAATATACTTTAATTTTAAACTAATATATGTGTGTTATATTGGTTTGGTGCAAACGATCGACAAGCGTCAGACAGACTGAACCACAGATTAACTGGGTGGCTGCTTTAAACGCAATTCTCGACTTCACGAATGATAGATTGCACATCAGATGACGAGTGACCTTTCGATGTGCACAGATGCAATTATTAAAATGGTAGTTATTAAAATTGAGTTGGATCTTTCTGGCGAGTTTAATAAGGCAAAACTCGGAACTAAAGTATCAGAAGCACTGAACGTATAGGTATGTCGGGACTTCGGGTAGATTTCGCTTAGTGTAAGTGCGAGCAGTGCGCACGCATAAGGTACACGTGTCGTTAATCTGTGGTTCAGTCTGTCTGGCGCTTGTCGATCGTTTGCACCGCATCGGTGTTATATTAATATTGTCGAAATAATTACTTACTCTAAGTAATTTAACAAGCTCCATTCCTTGAGACTTCATTACATCGCTTTGCCGTCTTTGCATTAATTGATCAATGGCAAAAGGTGGAATTGGATCTCGCGGTTGAGATTCACCTCTGTATCCACTATATTCATTCTAATTAATAAAAAAAGAAAACAATCGACACATTAAAACTAGTATAACAGCAAGTTTTCAATTTAATATTATATATTCAGGGGAACTGATCACCACACAGTCAATTGTTAGTGTACATAGGATAAATGCATATATGTATGTATTAAGTAATCGATAAGCTAATTCATTAGTAAAATTATTTCACCCGTTGATTCTGTAACATATATTGATCAATAAATGGAGCTCTCAAATCTTCTCTATACAAATCTGCTCTGTGTAGATCCATAATGCTGCGGTATGAGACAGGGTGTCTCAAATCCATTCCTGATCCAGCCATATAATTGGAAGCTAGCATTGAGTTCGACCTGCTTCTCAACGGACCGAGATGACCGAGATGTTTAATTTCTCTTTCTGGATAGTCCTCATATTTCATATATGGTGTAGGACTCTCTTCCCTCGGAGGAGTTGGTGGTAAACTCTATAATGAACATTTGAAATGCAAGAAATAGCGTTCTGACAAATTGCGATGTAAAATAGTGATTCTACTTACATGACTGTCGCTAGAATATGAAAGGCGACTCATTGATCTATCACTTTTTTGTGAACTTGTCCACGGATCTCTATCCCGTGAAGCCCTAGATCCTTGGAGAGAGTTAGATCTTTTCATTGTCCTTTGAGAGTGTCTTCGCGTTTTTCCCATCACTGGGCTTTTTATGTTTTGTTCGTGGGATTCATTTGATTTCATTTGTTCGACAGATTTTTTTACGTTGTCAAGTACATCATACGTCTGTCAAAATAGGATAAGACAGTTATTACTTTATCTATGTACATACGTAGTAACAATAGATGAAGTTTTTACTTTATTTTTATTGCAATATCATTTTAATAAACTTGTATTGTAAATTAGCTTTTTTGTTTCTTCTTAAGTTTGTTTATCAGTCTAATATAATATAAGAACAAACCTGTGTTGAAATACTTTGTGGTAATGGAGATGTCCCAGTAGAAGTTGTTCGTTTTTTATCTACTTTGTTTGAATCCATGTTTGTTTCTGTCGTACTTGTTTCGATATGTTTAGTCTCTTGTTCTTTTAAGCTTTTCGGTGCTTCTAATTCTTTAGGTGGAGATGGACCACATCCGGTTGATTTCTTTTCACTTGGGTTTGTTTTACGTTTAGTTGTCCTCACCCTTGCTACGGCATTATCTTCCATAGTGCGCGAAGGGCTCTTCGATACATCTTCAATGCTTTGGTTAGTGTCGGTTGCCGAGTTCAAATATTGTGTTTCCTTTACTTTCGATTTAGACATTTTACTTGCAATACTTCCACCTACAATAATACGGTTCTTATTGTGAATATTTATATTTCTTGAACATTATTTTATTGATGGACACAAATGAGCGAGGTTTTGATTTCAGACAGGCTGCTATGTATATACAGTGCCAGTTGTTTGGAGCAATGTTTCATGTGAAGAGTAAGCTAATGAGGAAAGGAAGAGGGAAGAAGATATTTATTTAGAGTGATAGATATAATTTTTAATTGTGCTTGAGGCTAATTCGGATGCATTGATATGAACACTACTTGGTACCGGGCAAAAATGATATTTTTTTTATCCTACCTCTCTTGCTTACATACGACATGGATTCGTCGTTAGAGTCTGACTCCGGTGAAGCTTTAGGTGCTCTTTTAGACACACTGTTCTGTTTTTTGCTTAATGTATAATTTTCAGCATCGCTGTAGTCATATACACAGCTTTCGCTGCTTGATATTTTGTTTCCTTTCAACGACGAATTAACTTCGGCTGGCAAAGAAGACGGTATTGGAGGAGCTGTAGGAGTTTTGCAACACACCTCGCATACTCTAACACCTGCTGCGTTCTCAAAAGTGCAGTATTCACATATCCAATCATGCTGGGGTGTAGGAGGTGGTGGTGCGTCCAATTTATCTATTTCGATTTCTATTTCTACCTTCTCTTTTTGCTTTTCCATTCCTCTTTCGGAAATCCTATCAGGTGAAATTCGAAGTTGAGTTTCTTTAACTATCGATTGAACATCTGACATTTTATCTGAATTTTGTTGTAGATATTTCTTTTCAATTTGATCACTAGTCTGTCTATTTAATGGAACGTTTCGCTCCTGTCGGTCTCGAGACGATGCACCCCTTGTGCTTTGTGCCGGTGAAACGGGTCTTTTTTCCGGTGGGGGCGGTTCTTGGAAGGTTTCACTAGCTTGAGAAAGCTTTCGGCGATCTGATCTTATACTAGCTCTTCTTAAAGATGGTTTTCTATCTTCATCTTCCTCATCGGAAGCATCATCTTCTCTATTAGTTCTTCTGCTAACTCTAGATCTTCGAGATCTGATACTAGCTGTAGGTGACGCTGCTCTCGAATTGACTCTTGATTGAATCCTACTTGGAGGATTAGTCATGTGCATACCTATAAATATTCAAGGATTATTATTTGTCGAATTGAGAAATTTTTATTACTGTTTGTAGCATTTACTGACCGTTGTGTTGAGGATGCATCATTTGAGGTGGGTACATGGGGACCCCACACCACGGACCCATCCACATGGGACCATGATTCATGTCTGTGGGCATATTCAGGCTCACGTTGCTGCCATATCGGCGTCCCCATTGAACCCACTCTGGAGGCACTGTACCAGGATGATGTTGGCAACTGACGCATCCCAATTGTGCCATGGATTGTGCTTGAACCATTGGATTGAACTGTTGAGGCACGTATGGAACAGGAGCCATTTGAGAGTTCAAGTCGAATACCGAAGCACTCATGGGAGAACGTTTCATGGCTGCTGTCCGTTGCGAAACGGGAGACATAGGTGGTTGAAATTCCGGTTGCATGTTATGCATTTGATGATGATTATGATGATCTGTGACTATTGGAGGATCGTCAATCGAGTCTGGGGTGTCAATGAGACGACGGTTTTGAACCTCCCACTGTGGATTATTTTCCCAACGGTTTTGTTGCCTATTGTCGACGACAGGCTAGAATTAAATACGAATATGTAAGGAGAATGTAAGCAAAGCATTTTATATAAGCAAATATTATGGAAATTTACCTCATGTACTTGATTTTTGATTGGGGGTTTTGTTTGGAGATTCATATTCGAAAAGTCTTTGGATATATCTGGAGCTGTTCCTCTCATCATTTCAAGATGGCGTTTGTATCTCTGTTGCAGAGCGGTACTTGTCGGAAGATCTCTCAAATCTGGCTGTGGTGTCTTTTTCATAATAGCTAAAATCATATCAGTTATTTTATTATATTGCAATACACATTTTATAAACGATTTTAGTGATCAACTTTATATAAACGAATACCAACATTGAACAGGTGATGGAGGTTGTTTTGGAGTTTGAGTCGGTTGTGGAACTGCTGGCAATGGTCTGGTCATCATTCTTTGTAATGTGGCACTTTTATCCGTCTGCATACTTTGTGTGCTCATCTTCCTTCCAAGAGTTCCGCCAAAGTTATCTAGTCGTGACATCACCTGTTCAAAAATGGTTTAAATTATGTCCACTCGCAGGGGATTATATCGAGAATCAAATGAAAAACTATTACCTGCTTTCTTCGTGCACAACAAATTAGTTAACATTCTAAAAAAGACAATTAAGAAAACAAGAAAGACAAAAAAAAAAGAAAAAATAACGGAATAAGGCAGCAACAAATAAAATGCGGTTTCGTTATGTGAAGCTTGCTTTTACTATTTCGACTGTAAAATTAAGAAACACATTCACAATAATAAACATACCTTTATAATGATTTACAATTTTATTGTAACCTTTATACATATAATTTTTAATATATACGTATCGGGGAAGGATTTGTATTATGATTATAAAGATATATAACAAAAATATATTATTTTTTAATAAACCCATCTCCGATATATATGTACAAAATATATTAGTCAATGTAAGTATATTATACATAAACACCTAAAAAAATATTAATTTGGCATAAGCTTACACGTAGACAGGTACAATGGATGAGGATAATATATGTCTAAATTAAGTACCTACAATGTTAGTATAAATAAGTAAAATGTAAAATTGAATTGTGTGGTGATCATTTTATTTAAGAATAGATTTTGATACGGTATAATTTCCATAAATTTATAGAGATTGAAATTTCGACGTGGACAATGTTATAATTTGTTGAAATTTGCAAAGCGAGAAATTTAATTGATAGTGATCGGAATGTATGTTAGTCGATATTTTTCAGGACTATTACTAAAATAAAAACAATGGACGAATAATGTGTTATAAAATTATGCACGTAATCTAAGTATGCTTATTAAGAAAACCTGAAAAATACGTTTGACGCACAGTACAGGGATCACATAAAAAGAGAAAAAAAAAACAAACAAAGATGAACATTAAAAAATCACAATCCTGTAATATGTATGTATGTATGTATGCAATGACATATGGGAATATAAACTCATCAATATGCAATGATTTGTTAATAATTTGTTTTAATATGATTAAATTGAAAATCTGGATTGCGATTTTTTCTTGCATATTGTCGACAACACATCTATTTAGGAAATGTTGCAATCTGAAGATACCTTATTGCGTCTCGGTGGAGGTACTGGAGGGGATGTGACTCCTTTCGGTGGCAACGGAGGACGAATGTTCTCCTGTCCAAGAGATGGTAACTCCTGAAATGTATAAAATGCCATTTAATTTTTTATTTATTTTTTGTGCTATGATCAGGATGCTTTTGCCCAAAAAAAAAGCGTTCACTATTGTCAATTTCTATTGTCAACCTTTTTATTTGCTCTCTAGTTTTGTAGGACAATAGTAATTGACAATAGTTAACCCTTTTTCTTGGGAAATGGAAACTCAACCGCCGAAGACTAGTTATGACTAGTCACCGGACCCAGAAGGTGCCGCGTATTGTTCAAAGGTTGTAAAGGTTGTATTGTTAAAGGTTTGCTGAACCTGTTTTACAAAGTTACAACAATGGAACAATGGATAGCACTGTGACTATCCTACCTCTAGTTATGACTAGTCTTCGGCGGTCGATGGATGCTTTTCAAATGACAATAGACCATTTTTTTTTGCGAAAACCATCCATCGAACGCCGATCTATGGTTATGACTTAGGGTTTACCTTCCTGATGTGTGTCTGTCGTTTAGGATGTCTGTGATACATTTCATCGCAAGACATGCAAAACAGTTGTCCATTGCAGTTCAAGCAGCGAACTGATGGTTCTGAAGAACCACAAAGATCACACCTTCGTCCGTCTTTTGACGTACCTGAATTTGTAAAACAATCAATGATTAGTTTGATTTTGATTTTTTCCGTAATTAATTTACGAATAAAGTACTAATCAAGATTTTAACTAGGATAATGCGCTGTTTAAATGTATTAGAAAACAATACTCATAAGTAAAGCCCGGACCCAGAGCGCGCCGTTCATTGTTCAAATGCTGTAAATGCATTGTTAAAGGTTTGCCGAACCTTTTTTACAAAGCATTTACAACAATTGAACAATGAACGGCGCGCTCTGGATCCGCTCACTACTCATAAGCAGACTTGGGTGGCCAGGATGCTTTAACCCACAAAAATGTGGTTCACTATTGTCAACCTATTTTTTTGATCTCTTGCTTTGTAGGACAATAGTAATTGACAATAGTGAACCATTTTTGGTGGGTTAAAGCATTCTGGCCGCCTAAATCTGCTCATAAGCAGAGATCGGCGGCCAGGATTCTTTAATTACACAAAAAATGGTTCACTATTGTCAATTATTACTATTGTCCTATGTACAAAGCAAGATAGCAAAAAAAAAAAGGTTGACAATAGTGAATAACTTTTTCTGCTCATATGTTTCAAGGCGAGATTCAATTGATACTCAAATAAAATAAAGAGGCAAATAATCAATACCTGAATAAACTTCTCTACAAATATATTAAATTATTGATTGAGTATATTGATGGAGATTTCAATAGCGGGGAGAAAATATCAATGCGGATCATGAGATAAAATACGCCTTCATGAGATATACTGCACTAAGATAGACGAATTAAAATAAACTACGAAACGGATCTATAAAATAACTAGATCGTATCCGTTGACTTAAGTACAGTTCGAATGGCATTCTAGAATGTTTCTAATTTTAAGCAAAGATTCACATTCAATATTTTACACAATTTGGTTACAGGTATATTATGTATGTACAATATTTGGCAGACGAGGTGCCAAATTTGGCGCCATTCGAAACTGGCGCCTGTGGCAAGTTGCCCTTCTTGCAAAATATTAAGACTAACCCTGTTTGTAGCCGTAAAATCAGATATGCAATTTTGCTTGGTATACATTATTTACATAGTACCTATTGTAAATAAGTTTTATTAAATTAGTAATGATCTGAACTAACTTGTTGCTCCGTTTGGGTTCAGGTTGGCGTTCATGTACTGCTGTGTAGGAAATTCGATGACTTCGTAGTCAGGGTCGGATATGGGGGACTTGGAGGGCGGAGGCGGCCGTCGGGGTCCTGTGGCTGCAGCTTCGCTGGTTGGGGGCGCCGGGGGCGGAGGCCCCATTCTGCCAGAGTTTGCATTCTTTTGGAATGTGTAGAGCGAATTAATTTTAATTTAAAATATTATATTTATGAAAGATATATGTTTAATCAGTTGTATATCTTTACCATCCACTGAGGCATCACTCTCGGCATTCTGAACTTCCCGTTCAAATTCGGCGTTGATGGTTGCCATTTATCTGCTGGTCTCTGTAACATTTTATGTACCAATACATATTTGCTATAAAATTTTGATTATGCGTTATTTTTTTTCTTATTTATTTATTTAAATAGGTACACACACATACAGAATAAAATATAAAAAATCGATTGAAATTTCCATCGTAGACCAAACGGCGCAAAATGGCAAAGTTTCAAAAGACTGTAGGAATTTTAGCTCGATCGTTTGCGAAGTGAAGTATAAAAGAGCCTTGTAAATGATAAAAAAATAGGTTATTCCATTCAGGAATAAAACGGTCTCCATATGAAGCTGTATTTGGACAAACTGTAAAAATTGGTCTCTACATCATTGAACTTGCCTTATGATGTATATAAATTTAAAGAGCGGACCCAGAGCGCGCTGTTCATTGTTCACATGTTGTAAATGCATTGTTAAAGGTTTGCCGAACCTTTTTTACAAAGCATTTACAATAATGGAACAATAGACGGCGCGCTTCCGGTCCTACCTCTATAATATAATTGAACATTTATACACTGAAAAATACATCGAAAACCTTTTGTTGGAGGTAGAAGAATACACAACATTAATAAAAATATCGGAAGTAAATGTGAAGTATTTGGAACATGAATTCCCTAAAACGACAGTGAAATTATACTTTCACTGCTAGTATTAAATCACTGTAACATACATATACATTGTTTTAGACAGAACTTTTGAAGAACACTTGATGATAAAACCATGACAACAAAGCACCAAAATCGTTTATAATATATTAAAGTTATGATGCATATTGTGACGTATCGGCTCGTTTTCACCTCCAATTAAAAATGGACGCAATTTTTAGAAGCGATCCGTTTATATTTTATTTTTATAACGTTTAAATTAGAGTCTTGGGCCAAAAATGACCGTTGAATCACACGGGGGGAGTGACGAGTTTCATCACCGGCGATAAAAGCATTCTTCGGACATTTTCTATCGCCTTAATTTATTATAAAACCATTCTATCGCATGGCATTGTATACGTATGTAATCAGAGCCATTAGAATGCGAGATCAAAATGGCGTACGAGGCAGCGACGCCACCGACGCCATTTTAAATGGCGTTAGAATGCAACCATCGGAAAAATATGTATAAACCGTCATATCCGTTCATATTTCGAGCAATCATAATATGTATCTATTATTTTCAGCAATGTGAGTAGGTGGCGAAACTTTGAAATGTGTTTATGTATATAGAATACTTTGCCAGACAGGTCGACTTCTTAAATATGAAATCAGGGCTATGCCACATATTATATGTAATATTATTATATGTAAGTTTACACAAATGTTTTTTCTCTCGAAAATATTGGAACGTGTGACGCTCACGATACCGTTTAAATACAGAGACGTGTCGTGTAAAAATATTCAGAGCTGGAGTAATTTATTTTTATATGTATTTTGCAAGATGTGAAGGTCCGTGTTGATGACCTCTGCTATTTCTAATCGTGTCATTGGAGACACTTTTAAATTGATCTATTAAGTGAATTAAATGGCTGGAACGTTGCTCGCGACGGACTCACTGCAATTTTGGTGCAATTGGAAAGGAAATGAAAGGAACGAACCAATCAAAGCTCGAAATTAGTCATGTGGCAGAATCAAAATAAACTGCATCGTTGTTGACACGCAAATGTGAGGCATGTTGTTTGAATGTCGAAACGAAACAAAGAGCAGTCAGATATTACATTTTATGACGCATAATGTAATTTATTGGAACAATGAATTTCAGTTGAAATTATATATGATGAAAAACCAGGTCTATATATAGTAATTGGCCACTGCGATTTTAAAGGTGTGCCATAATTGTCCATTTAGATTTATTGTTAAAAGTAAAGTCAAATATTGCTATCAAAAGCATCGTTGTGGACACACAAGGTTCATAAAGATAATGGTATGTTTTGGTCGACTACTATAGACCGGCCAATTAATGGTGCTTCCTTTATTATATAAAATACCTTGTTTTAGCTGTGACGAATAGTATACGATGTCAGTAAAATTCACAATAAAAATACCACAACAGTTCTAAAATTGATCACTTCTACATTACGTGGACTCAAACTCTACTTTCTTATGTAAATTATGACAAGTGAGATAACTAGTTTTTAAATCAGAACTGCCTATTTCTATTTGCCAAATGCCAACTCCACAAAATTGGTTTCTTTGAGGTATTCTTATATTGAATTGTGTGTTTGTAGATATAATTATACATATATGCTAAAAATATTTACTTGTATATATCTACTATTGGTGTTAGGCTAGATTAGGTTTGGATTCATATTTCTAGATGCTTCGATCGTTGATATCCAAGAAGTAAGAAAATTAGATTTATACCTACATATATAAAATAATAAGAGTTTTTAGTATTGTTGAATTGAGATCTTTACATATACGTACAAGTAGGATTTGGTTTTTAGCGTGCAGAGTGTGTAGCTAGCGAGCGTGCATAGTGCAGAGCGTGTATAGATTGAGTGCTAGGGAACTATCTAACTGATGAAGGGCACTTGCCCTTTGGTAAGTGACGTACATACAATAAATAGTGTTTGATCTAATCCGCGTCCATAATTTGGAACTCCTTGGATCCTGAACCTATAAGTAAACGCACACACACACAAAAATCGTTGCCACGAAAATCGCGAATACGGAATATCTTGCACTCGAGTTCTCGTCAGTATGATAGTTCAGTGTGTATCTCTCGATGGATGGAATTTTCAGGTGCCAGATGTTTCATGATTGATATTTTAATGATGTGCAGTTTCAACGGTTTAATCTACAAAGCTTATTTTGAGCACAAAGTTTTTAATATATAAATATTATGATAATGAAGTTGTAGGTAAATTATAAATTTCAATTAGTATTGATCGACAAGCTTTGTTCTTGAATGTATATATTTTTTAGGGTTCGGTGATTATTCCACACAGATTGATCTCGCACACGTCTCGAACATCTGGCACCCGAAAATTCCAGTCATCGAGAGCTACCCACGCGAACTATCATGCTAACGGGAACTCGAGTGTTAGATATGTTAGATTGTCGCGTGCGCGATCGCAATGTGAGGAATAATCCGTTTACCACATGCAATTAGTTGTTTAATAACTAGCAGATATGTCGGACGGTTCGTTGATTATCAGAGATCGGCGCGGAAATGCGCCAGTACAAAAAAAAAATGGGATCCTTTTGTCAATTTCTATTGTTAACCTTTTGTTTTGCTTTCTAAAGGTCTGACCGCACTATACGGCCGTCGACTGCTGCAGTACGACACAAAACGGCAAAGTTGATACAAAAGGCAACTCTGTCGCGTGACGCGTAGTGCGTTATATCTCATACAATTTCATACAAACAATATTTGGCCGCACGCTGCCGTTCGTGTCGCAGACGCATAGTGCGGTCAGACCTTAAAGGTTAACAATAGAAATTGACAAAAGGATCCCATTTTTTTCTGTGCTGGCGCATTTCCGCGCCGATCTCTGGTGATTATTCCCCAAAAAGCAATCTCGCATACATCACTAAAATCTCGATCACGGAACATTTGGCACCCAAAAACTCCATTGAAATATTGTACTAACGAGAACTCGAGTGCCAGATATTCCGTGATCGAAAATGTAGTGACGGGTGTGAGATAGCTTTTTGCGGAATAATCCGTTTACCATGTCGGACGACCTCAGAGCTAAAATTATTGATGATTTATTTGACGGTAGAAATTTTAGCTTGGGTGACACCAGGTACATCGGGTATCGGCTAGTTGAAATACATTTCACGTAATTTATTTAGATCGTTGAGGTCACAATGTTGATCTAATCACGTTAATGAGTATCAGGACCAATTTAGACAGTCAACACTGAGATCACTCAACGCAATCGTGCGCGTCTTCATGTATCAACGCGACGAATTTTGTTGCAGGTATGACGTCAAAGGCACGCACACGCGTCGCGCTCACGCATCACGCACACGCTAGATTTCAGTGTAGTTGTGCCGTTGCCCAACCGAATTCGCGGCAGTTTCTATTTTTAAGTTGTAATTTTGCAATATTACACGTGCAGGCGCTATTTTTGAAATTGTCGCGACGGGGGAGGATCGACGCCATTTTGGCGAGGCACTCACATTCATGATCGGTGGCGGCGATGGGGTTAGATCGGCGGAAAACCCATCGACCGCACACGTTACGAGAGCGGCTAACGAGCCGAAATAGACTTCGGGATGTCCCGGGATGCTGCAGCCACCAGGAGAGGCCGGCGGTGCTCGACTGTCGCCCACAACCAGAAATAACACCCAACACCGCCCACCGCCACCCCCGACCGCGGCGAATTATGATTGTCCAGCGTGGCCGCCGATGCGATGAAAGAAACCGCTGCTGAGCGTGTGTGAACTCGCCATGACTCCAGTTTCATAAACTGACATAAGATGCGAGACGCCCGGTGGTTGGTGTTCCAGATACGATCCAGCAGCTGGGTGTCTGTCCAGGGTTGCATCCAAATGCCACTCTCGATACACGTTCCTATGATATCGATCTTCTATGATTTATATGGCAGATACGAGAACACTTTCTTCTCATCGTTCAAATGGGACCATTCTAACGGAGAGGACTAGGAAAAGTTTTTGTTTATACGGTTTTAGACACAAGGATTCAGAATTCTTGAGGTCAAATTTTATCGATGATTAATAATTTAGACTAGAACAGCGTTTATCTATCTAATATATAATTTCGAAAGATACTTTGTAAGGTTTAATATAATTAACGTGTGGGTGGTAGAATCCATGATGTTATCGAAAAAAGCTAATTTTCTATGACATCGATTTCGATTCCCTTTTCTATGCAGTTTTTGATTCCGATTCATGTTTCAGTTTTGGATCACGATTCCTTTTTCAGCTCCAGTACGGATTTATTTTTCAGTTCTGCTTCCGGATTCCTTTTTCATTTCCAGTTCCGGATTCCTTTTTCATTTCCAGATCTGTATATGTTTTTCAGTTCTGGTTCCCGATTCCTGTTTCATTTCCGGTTCCAGACTCCTTTTCCAGTTCTGGTTCCGATTCTTTTTTCAGTTCCAGTTTTGGATACCTTTTTCAGTCCCGGTTCCCGGTTCTTTTATCAGATTCCTTTTTCATTTCCAGATCTGGATTCCTTTTTCAGTTCCGGATCTGGATACCTTTTAATTCCGCTTCCCGATAACTGTTTCATTTCCGGTTCCCGATTCCTGTTTCAGTTCCGGTTCCGGATTCAATTTCCATTTCCTGTTCCGGATCCGGATTCCTGTTTCAGTTCTTGATCCCAAATCCTTTTTCAGTTCTGGATCCGGAATCCTGTTTCAGTTCTGGTTCCGGATTCTTTTTTCGTTTCCTGTTCCGGATTCCGTTTTCAGTTCTAGATCAGGGCTATTTTTTCAGTTCCAGTTGTGTGTGTGTGTAATTCATTTCTGATTGGTTGTCTTTAAATGTATTTTTTTCGATTCAAATAAATTTAATAAAAAAACAAATTAATGTTTATTATTAGATTAGTCATGTTTAAGCGGTTTATTTTACAAATAACGTGCGAAGCTTAGTAAAACTTAAAAAAAATTGATTCTAGAGTGAAACCAAAAAAAAAGTCACTTTAGAAGGCAACAAAAAAACTACTACATACTATTACTACAATACGAATATCTGGCACTCGGGTTCCCGTAAGTATGATAGTTCGCGTGTATTACTCTCGGTGGATGAATTTTCGGGTGCCAGAGGTTTCGTGATCGAGATTTAAGTAGCGTGTGCGAGATCGCTTTATGCGGAATAATCAACGAACCGTACAAAAGTTGTGAAAAATTCACAAATTGATTTTTTAATTTAAGGGTTTACAATTTTTGAGACTATACACATATGTATTTGAAGACAACACAATAAAAAAATTGTATTCAATTATATGTTTGTCGGTGAAAAAAAACAAATGAATTTTATTCGATACTTCTCATTTTTTATACCCAATTCTATGATTTTTTAGTTTTTATTATAATTTAGTATAGTTTTCGATCACAGCAGCAACAAACAATATACATAAATCCATTACGATCAAAGAATAAAATAAATTATACAGTTTAAAAAATCTACATATATATCTCTAAGAAACACTAATTTAAAAACGGTGACGCACGTTAGGATATTCTGTCTAAATTTTTCAAAATAGCCTATCAATCTCTCAAAGATTACTCGTACTATTACGCTAGCCATAATTTGCGCCTACAATGCTTACTCAATTACAACTCCACCGATTTATTTATTTATTTGAAAAATGTATTCAGTGTGTTTTGACGATCCAGTTGGCGCGCGTACATCAATGATTCATTTTTTAGCGGAGAATATTCGCGTCCGTGTATTATTATTATTGGTATTGCGCGATGAAATGTTCACATTTTCAACGATTCGATTCAGTTTATCTGAAATCGTACGGAAGTGTAAATAAACGAGACAGTTCGCACTGAAAATACACAGTAGGTTGACCTATATCGAAACCGTATGTACATATGTATATACTTACATACGATCAATTCCTATCGAACTCCGATGATTACCTACGCAAGTAGATATGATGAATCTGTTATGCAGGAAGTATGAAATGCTACTGCACTTGTGTGCCCATTTCATTTACATTACGCAAACTCTATATCTATTGGTCAACGAGCTTTGTTATTTTATTTTTATTTATCTTTGATTTTATACCAGGAACGCCTAGCGGGAAGCCCCAATGCTCCTACCTGGCTTGAAACGTTGGACATTTAATACAAATATTATTAGTATTATACAAATTACATAAGCCAGCAGTTTGGTAGCGTATATAATTAGCACCACTGAGACCGAAGGTTCGAGTCATCGTCAAACTGCTGGTTAGGTTTGGGGGTTTTGTGACTCCAAACCGATCTTTTCTCTATCAGAGTTTGCCAATTTTATCTGATCATTGTTGAAACGGTTCCTGAAAAATTGGTATTAGATCATTTCCTGTTGTCACAAAAATCTGTCTGTGTATAATTTGTAAAAATTATGCACAGTAATCTGAAATCTATAGATATCTCTATAATTTCGTATTTATTATATGTATAAAATTGTACACAAAATCTAAAAATAATCCATAGATGTTTCTATGATTATTATTTCTGATTAATTGTTATATGCTTTGTATTCTGATTGTATATGTATATTGTATTTCTGACCGTTAAACGTACACTCGTCGCATTGTAGCAATCTGTGATGATGAGTGTATATTGATTGTAACAATAAAAATAAAAATAAAATAAATACATATCGATTAATATCCACAGAGACATATCTACATATGTATGGTCAAATTTGTAAATTTTATAGGTTGTGGCTATTTGCAGGTACTACACATATCTGCAAATTATTGGCTATTTGCAGGTACTATATCTGCGAATTATTGGCTATTTGCAGGTACTATATCTGCGACAGGCGCAAAGCCTTCTGCGCATGCGCGTGAACTGTCACTGTCAGCGTGTTTACTGATAAAATTTTGTTTTAGACCTATTAAAATTTAGTTCGAACTCGTTAAGTGACGTAGTATGAACGATTGATTAAACATATAATATTAAAATAATGAACGATTGATTAACCGCTTAGACGCCCAGCCGACGCGCTGAGCGTATAATAGATACGGCTGTTTGCGCCTTAAGGCGCTTTGGGCAGCTAAGCGGTTAAACAAGTCTAGCATACATTAAATGTAAGAAATTATAATCGGATTATGAGTTCACGCGCATGCGCAGAAGGCTTTGCGCCTGTTGCAGATATAGTACCTGCAAATAGCCACAACCAATTTTATATAATTTAGCGAAATTTGAGATTGCTGAAAACTCTAGATTTTGCAAGGTTGTCAATTTGTTGGAACCGTTTCAATGAAAATAAGATAAATTGGCAAACTCTGATAGGATAGTTACAAATCCAAGATCTCGCCAGTAGAAACTAGTGGGATTTGAACCCGTGACCACTCTGTTCAAAGCATTATATGCTAACCACTAGTCTATTCTGCTGGTTATGAACTTTTGGATGAGTGCGCGATGATCAAAAGATCTTCTTGAGGAATTGCGTATTTTTTACCTGCTGCCAAGTTAGCTGATTTAGTGCAGATAAGTTGTAGCACATCAAACAATCTTGCTAAGATTACTCATTGTTTGTTTGATTTGTCTGTCATGGAGGTCACTACTTACCATGTTTTTATCGTAGTATGCCAAATTGCTCAGTTTTGACTAGGTAATGGTTTGGCATTTTGTACATTTTTCATAATGTTATCTGATGATGCAGTCCGAAAACGAGGGTCGATGCTTGTTTGTGTTGTTTGGAGCTGGTCAACCGGCCGGTGCATCATTTCTGGTGCGGGAAGAGTCCCGCGGGAATATCTGTGCGGCCGCCTGACTCTATTTCTGGATGCGGATTTTGAATGTTTGCCAATAATCCATTTTTATTTTTATTTACGTAGTCAGGGGTGGGTGCGCGTCTTTGCTCGCTTATTTATTTCGTTTTTCAAAGCTCTCCATTCAACGGTGTTGATGTTTTCTTCGCGGTCCAAACTATTAAATAAATAATTGACGATAAACGACTTCTGGCAATGAAAGGACCCTTTTCAAAAACCACTCAGATGAAAGCGCGAAAAATTGATAATATACTTATTGATGTTCACGACATAGTGGAGACAAACTAATTGGATTGGTTTATAATATTTGGTATCATTGGTGTGCTCTAAATGGCGCTCTTGTTTATTACTAATCGACAGCAGTGTAAGATTTTGTGTTAGGTCATATTTATATATGACCTGACTTGCTTACAAGTGATCATCCACATCATAGGTTCTCAAAGTGGTCCATACAGACCCTCAGCGGTAGACTTGCAGGGGTCTATGAATTTTCCCAATTCCCCAATTTGTCATTGACAATCGTCCAGGATGATGAACTTTAGGTCTTTGTTCAACATTTAAATATCCTTCAAACAGTCTTTAAAACCACGTTTGAGGATGTTTTGATTAGTGAATAACTCAGTGGATTATCAGCCTCTCGAAATACATTGATTTATGTAATAAAAATGCTGCAATGTTTGTAATTAATTGTCTTGGAGGGGGTATTGGGGTCTACCTGTTAGGCCTTCCTGTGATACATATGTATATCTACAAATATTTTTTGATATATGTATACATATGAATGTATATTCCTATATCGTGTTCGTTAAAAGTTCGATTTTGCAATAAAATATAGTAAT
The DNA here is from genome assembly GCF_051622035.1 of Arctopsyche grandis. NCBI lineage: Eukaryota > Metazoa > Arthropoda > Insecta > Trichoptera > Hydropsychidae > Arctopsyche > Arctopsyche grandis. The sequence continues at coordinate 22,112,499 of NC_135364.1, read as the reverse complement.
TCGAGATAGTCTTATGTTCTTCAGACACATACATATGTATACTTTATAGTTATAATTTGATGAGATGTTTTTAAAGCCAGAAGCATAGCTCGGTCGTTAAGCTTCTGCTTAGCGTCGAGAGGCGCCGGGTTCGATCCCATGAGCTGACCTCGATTGAAAATATTTTTCTGAGTATATCTGTAGTGCTGCTGGTCAGATCTGGATATTTGTGACTCCAGGTCGATCGTTTCCTATCAGAGTTTGCCAATTTTCTCTGATTTCATTGTTGAAACGGTTCCCGGTAAAATTGGATAAATATCCTCCCTACCTACTATGTCACCACTATTTAAGATTGATTAATGTACAATAAAATTTATGTAAAATTCATAGATGTCTCGTTAATTTGTGAGTTTTTCAGTGTCTCGTAATTCAGCGACTTGTATAATAAAAAAAATGCTGCAATGTTTGTAATTGGCCAGGAAGGCGCGTTGGGGTTACCTGTAAGGCCTTCCTGGTATATATGCATGTAAAAAAATAAATAATAAAAAAGAGCTTAATTTGAAAAATGTTATATGGTATATCGTTGTGTTAAATCATAAATTAATAATAACAATAAAAATTCATGTAAAATTTTTAACTTTTGATACATTTTACCGATTGATTTAAATTTAGGGATAGACATATGAATAAAAAGTGAAGTAAGAAGAGGCTAGTAAATGTATGTACTATGAAATAATAAAATAAAATTACAAGAACTGATTGGATTAAGCACAAACGAAAAACTTAAAGTGCAGTTTAGAAAGATATTCCTGTTGCTCATCCTGCACTATGCATTTTCCATCTGCATATCTCGTGCGTGGAGAGCTGTTTTAGTATGGTTACGAAGATTCTTTCGAAAAATATAAACCGGTTACAAATCAGTGAACATGGAGATTAACAACTATACTTCACTAATTTGAAGCCAAATATTGATCAATCAAGAGTTTCAGGTTCATCCCTCTCATTAGCAGTATTTATTTGTGCATTCATTTTATGTCAGAATTTTACTAGGCTATGATTTGTTTAGTTCCGAATCCAAATATTTACTTACATTTTGTTTGCAATAAACCGGGGGGGGGGGGAGGGGTCCACAGAAAATAAAAAGAATAGGAAGGGGTCCACAGGGATAAAAATTGGGAGCCTATGAAATAAACTTCCGCAGATCAACTTACCCGATTTATTACTTATGTTGTGTATACTTAGATATCTTCATGGATATACACAACGAAAATATTATATGTATATACTTACATGCATGTGTATTTTCGTACATTCGAATAAAAAAAATAATGAAAAAAACAATATGTTTCCAATAATAAATATAATATCACATGAGATTTTCATATATAAAAGGAGGTACGTAAAAGTTTTGTACTATTATATTGATTTGCATATCTAATTTAACAATAACGTTTAAAAAAGTAATAGTACAAAATTTGACTACAATACATACCCCATTAAAAATGTAATAATACAAAATTTGATTATAGTACATAGCCGTTAAGACATATGATAATTTGTGACTGTAAAAATATCAATCATATTATTAAGTAGCAATGCACTCGCAATGTTGGAGTTGTAAAAGGCACAATCTAATTATCTTATCTAATCCTTTGGCAGTCTCTTCGCGTGTATATACGCAGTTGAACTCAGGCACGTGAACAAACAATGTCCTCAATGGGTTGATGCTCAATGAGGTAAAATAAGTATACTCGCACAAAAATCTAAATTTTCAAGACAATTGTATGAAAACATCGTAACATATGTTTTGAGTTATATATTATGAAATGTATAAACATTACCGTCCAGCATTCTTGGAAGGATGAGCGCAAATACCCTTCGACGTCTTGTTGAAATCTTCGCATATTTTAAGTACATCCAATTTGCACGAAATTTCATTACATCCATCCGCGTTGGAAGCGTTCATACAGTCTTGCGGCAGTTTCCCGTCTTGATCCAACTTACGGTAGTCTTGACCATTGGCTATAGTCTCTAAAGTCAGTTCCTTCGCAAGACCTGATACGCCAACATGCACAAATAACTAAAAGTATATGATACGATACTTTGATTCTGCTTTGGAATAAAAATAAATCTTATCAGAAATCATCTTTTCACATTGACTGGCTCTAAATGTGTAGAGCTCGACCAAAAATGAATAGATGATTGCAATTATTAAGAGTAGATTTTACGAAAATTTTAAGTGAAAGATGGACAGGAGGTAAATTTTGATAACAATACTGACCCATAAGGATCACTGGCATGATATATGTTAAACATATTATATAATGATTAAAATAAATAAGTTACTGTTGTTAATTTACCAGTGGATGGTACTGTTTCCAAAGGGTCGGGACTAATGCGTCTACTGTATCATACACGACTGGAATTTCTACGGTTATGAACTGAATGTCAAAATCCTTTTCCAAATCCAATTTAGACATTTTCTTGACACTTTCCCAACTGGGGTTTACGGTATAGACTCCGAAGGGTCCAAATCCACTGACTATAACCGTAGGTTTCACTGATTCCATATTTGTGAATGCTAAATTGAACTGCTGCTGCTAAGCCTATTGTAAACAAAAAGTGACAGATGTCAGATGACTCTTTATCAGCAGCAAATAAGGAAAAAAATCTCGGCCATGTATTTATATTTTTATTAATGTAAAAAATTATGGTTCGGTGATTATTGGTCACAAAGCGCTCGCTCAAAAGTCACTAAAACCTCTATAATGGAACATCCGGCAGCCGATGTTCCATTACAGAGGATCATACTAACGAGAACTCGAGTGCCAAATATTCCGTATTCGCGATTTTCATGGCAAAAAATGTCTTTTGGGCGATCGCAATGTGACTAATAATCCAATTACCAAAATTTATATATTTTGCACATTTTTAATTTAATCAAAAACGATATCTTAAACTTTAAAATATATCAGCTAATGTGATTTGATCGAAGCCATTGTGATAAATTGATTGATATTTATGGCAAGCCTCTTCACACATACACATTATATTCACAAATAGGTCTTTATGTTTGAAAAAAATGAACAAAAAACTTGAACATTGATTTAGGCTTGAAAGGACTGCAATTGTACCGCAATAGCCTCGATTTAATTTTATATTTTCTCTTGATACGAATACTTTATTGAATAGGTCTATAAGAATAGGTCCACAAATAAAGAAGTAGATATAGCTGATGTATTAGATGTACATATATAGCTGATATATATGACACAAAATCTAAACGAAACAATGGAAGATGGACGAGGGAAGCACAGAAAGAAGTATGTATAAGTGAAAGAATGCAGAAGAGTTGAAAGTATGTTCATAATTATGTAAGGGCATGATGCAGGGATAAATAACACCGGTGCGCTCCGTTATACCAACTAGCAATATCTCGAGACTCGTTTTCTCAACTTTTTGTCTGCTTAAACAGGAGTTTGTATATTGTATACAAAAATATTTTTTGTACACATATATGTAATATCTTTAATATACGAGACATATTGTGAGAATTTATAGATTTTTAAGCTATTAATGTAGAGGGATAAATATATGTAAATATGTACTTTTCTGACACGTGGCCGGCAATCTGGTTCTGAAAAATACTATACATTGCATGTTCTATGAAATGAGTATTATTTTAAAATACATACAAATATTTTTTTCTTTAATTTATTTAAATTACTCTATGAGAAGTATACATATTACTGTGGAATTTATGTACATATTTTGTAATAAATTATGTGTGAATGTTTTTGTCGTGTTTTTGTGCGAGCATCCACTTTTCAGATGAGTATGAAAAATGCCTTAATTATACAAACATATGTACATACTATATGGTGTTAACATTGACTAAAGTCAGCCTGGGTTAATAATGAAAACTTTAATTTCCACTGAAATGAAAAAGTGTTTCGCATGTCATGAATTGTCATTATTGTGTGTGTATTCAAAAGGTGATATTTATTTACATGAACCCTGGGCAGTTTCACTCCCACCCTTTGAATGCGGGACAAGTGGGGTTGTGGGGGGTGAGTAGCGCTAGATGCGGAACTCACTCTCATCCCCCATGTCGCAGAGGAACCTTACAATCACAGTGTTCTAAATTTGAATGGTTTTAAATACATTTTTTATATTTAAAAAAAAAGTATATGATTTAAAAATTAGTTATATGTATATACATATGTATATATTATATTAAACAGTAGAAGGCTATTATTATCAAATTAAACGGAAGTTGATAATGAATGCGGTTTTGTAACAATTAGTTGAATATTCTGATGGTAAGTTCGTAAAAGTACGCGGTATGAACAAAGCGATATTTTAAATTGTCGTTTTCCTTATATTATTTTAAGGTAATCACTTTTCTTGAGAATAAAAAAAATGTAGATTTGTAAATATACATATCTTTACATATGTTTGTACATACATACATATGTAGATAAAGTTAAAAAAAAAAGTTGTAATATATTACGAATGTTATTGTGTGGTTTTAATAGTCAAAATTATTTTGAAGAATAGACGACCAATTCCCATCGTTTTAAATTGAAACTGTTATGCAGAGGAAAGGTATAATATTGTTGAGGTTTCAAATTTTGAAATTATACGAATGGTAGCTCTACCTTGTATGAATTGTTTAAATACCTTGAATATAAAACAAAATAATCCTGATAACATTTTTGTTGTAAATAACACAATGGTTTTCAACTTTTAATGCTTTACTATTATAAATGTTGAAACTTATGTATCATATACAGATATATGTATCAGCTGCTGAGAAGGGGGGGGGGGGAAGCTAGGGTTAAAGTTCCCGTGCCCGGACTACTTGAGAGGCTTCGTGTTAGGATGTTCGACTGATCCATATTGATATTTTATATTATTCTACTTAAAAATACATATATTTCTTTAATGCTAAATGTTTATTATTTTTCGATATAAAATCATACTTTCTTATTCGATTAATTAAAAAAATAGCATTTAACATATATGTAAAACGGCGTTGGAGGGAAGATAAAAAAAATCAAGGTCTACTTTAATTAAGTTAAATTTTAATTTTAGCCCGTTCAACCGGGCGTGTACCACCGGTGGCCACGCGGATAGTACTATAGCAGACTATAATTTTACGGTTCCACTTCATTGAGCACCCCAACACTAAAATTCCTATAAAATTCTAAAGATTTAGGGACAACTCATTATATAAAGTGATTTAATGCCGTCACGCGTAAAGGTCATACCTATTCAGCACGACCTGTATCCTGCAGGTGTCCTGCAAGTGCGGATAGTATTCTTTGGTACATTATATGGACGTATTCATACTCCATTCGCGCATGCGCATTTACGCATGCATGCGCGTCCATATCATATAGAATGTACTAAATAATACTCTCCGTACTTGCAGGATTCGGGTCGTGCTGGATAGGTATGAACAGACCTTAATTGGGTGCGGATACGCGTGACAGTGCCGCCACATGGGCAAATGTATGAAATCATGCACCGGGCTGAATGTGTTAAGCCAAAATTAAATTAATATAATATCCTATCGATTGGTAGTAAACAAGACAATTACTCTGCACAGACAATATTGTCATCATTAGTATTTTTAAATGCACAATATTTAACACCAAAACTGTTATATATCCAGTGCTGGTTTTAGGGGGGGGGGGGCCGGGCGGCGCTCGAGGGCGCCAAATAAATTAGGGCGCCGCTCGATGCACCAAATGCGCTTTAAAATTTAAGCCAAACAAAATTTTTGATTAGAGCATCAAAGGCAAAATTTTTTTCTAAGGGTGTTTAGAAAAAATTGCCCGAGGGCGCTATTGAGTGTAAGGCCGGCACTGTATATATCGGCTAATTACTATGTATATACACCTACATAGATCTTTATCGCATAAAATATTGCAATACATGTTTTAATTATGCCAAATAAATCAATATTTTATCTAAATGCTTAATTGTTCTAGAGAGATTGTAGCCGTAGGCGATTAAGTGCTTAATGTCTAGGGACCATAATCCATTCCGCAATAATCCTTACATTATGATAAAGCCCATTATCGTTTGTGCATTCGCAAACAATATAAAATCGACCACATCATGCATGTATATGTATTAATTATTGACATGCATGCAAATATGAACAATATTTATGGAATGAAACCATCAAATACTTAAATATAATAAAATATTTATGAACACGTTTGAGAATCTCACTTGCGTCCTTATCGATACAAGTCCTGTTAGCTCGTTCTACTTTCAGTGCGCGAGCAATGCAGTCTTTATCAAATGTTCCGGTAGTTCAGGTCTCAGAAGGTTGTCGGTATAAATAAACCCAATACTTCGATATGTACTTTATTTATAAAATGAATTTGTATTCATTGTGAAATATTTCGCGTAGAAATTTCTCGAAAGTGAAGGAAAATCGGTCCGCTTTTCCGCATTTTCCGCAATCAGCTGATTGTGACAAGTGCGTACGTTTTCAGTATGCTCATTAAATTATAGTTATAAATAAGATTATGAGTTTCTTGAACCGGTAAAATGATGAAATTGGAAGCAGATCGTTGATTGCATTCGACAATATTAGAAATTTGTCGAAGGCGATATTTGCATTCAACACGTAGAAATCGTTAAATTCTCGGCATACGTAGGTTATCTGGATTTTGGAGTGTTTTTGTTAATTTGTTTACCGGTAAATGGTATGAAGTTATAATATCCGTTATAAATATTACTCATAGTGCTTTTGGCGACGAAATTGAAATTTGAATAAAAAAAACCGGTCGTTTGTCGAAAATCCCGGTAAATTTGTATTTTGTAAGTAATCCGGTGATTTTCAAGATTAAAATGGTACTTTTGATGAAGGAAAATATGTGTTATATTGTTGTGTAATTTAAAATTGAGATATGAATATCTCAAATTTCAATTAATTTTGCACGAAAATAATTATTTCAATAATTTCGATTAATATTGTATATAAAAAAATGTTTGAAATATACATAAATGTAAATGCTAAATTCTTTACACATGTTTTTGCTTTCAATTTGAACCGAATGCTTATTTGAAAAAAATCTATGACAGAATCACTAATAACCATACTAACACACTTGTGTAGAGTCTCGGTGATTACAACAAAATGTCTATACCCTTCAGGTATAAACACAGATTACCTAAACACAATCTGCTTTTGGTCATCGACTTTAGAGACTCTTTAATTAATATTATGTATTAGATGTATTATGAGCATTTATAAGAATTGTAAATAGGTTTTTGAGCTCTTTTTCCTATTACGCTGTACATATTAACATTAGAATAATATAATACTATAATTACTAACCAAATAAAATAAAATTGTAAAATAGAAAATGATCAGTAGATCAGTAGCTATTAAAATAGATATGAGATGTATTGTGAACATAATTTCGTAATAATAAAAAGTTAAAATATTGTAAAAATTTCAATGACATTTGATGAATTTAATATTATTATTGCAGGAATTAAGCTGATTTAGAAGATAATACTTGCACAGATGAAATATGGTGGACTTAATAAACAGCAGCAAAGAGGAAACCAATGGAGAGCACATAAAAAGGATTATGGACCGTACCCAAGGCATACTCAAGTCGAGAATGTTGACATTCCTGGGCAACAGCTCGGACATTATTACTGATCTATCAAATAGAGTAAGTAGTTCATTGAACGTATGTTAGTAAAATCAGTCAATTAGAAGATTTCAATGAACATTATTTTTTGGATTGCAGTTAGAGTCTGCTCTCAGCATGAGTGAATCATCATCATATTCTACCGAGGAGGCTATCAGCGAACACGAGAGTAAATGTTCTTCTAAAACTGGGTGTAACGATGCTACTCCTTGTCACATGAGAAAATTACACGCATTACCCAGTCTGGGACTTACGTTTGAAGATAGGGAAGCCTTAGCAAAACATAAGCTCAAACATCAATCCACTTTAGAAGATTCAACGTGGGTTTCATATAGCTTACACATTATTTCAGATTTGTATTTTAGATTGTAATATATAATGCATAAATGTTTAAATAATTTTAGAGATATAAAAGATTGTATGATAACTGAAAAGAGCGATGACTCGATATCTACTTCTGTTGCTGTTATAATTCAAGAAGACGATACGGACAGGAGTAGTTTAAAGTTCGGTGATTTGACTGATTTAGATAGGGACTTATCTTCAGTACACCTGTCTCAATCAATTGATAGCAACATGGATGTAGGCTTAGTAGCAACTGGTCCAGATCCATATGATAAGTTAAAAGTGAAACAAGGTATTTATATAGATATTTTTTTTTCATATTAATTATTTAAAGTTTAGATTTAAACTTATGTTTCATACATTAATTGCAGAAGTGCCAAGTAGTGGTTCAGCAAGTGATTTAGATGGTTATGGACCTAGTACAAGTATTGAGTCATCTGACAAAGATGGAAAAAAATACTGGGTGAGATCAGGTAAAACCTTTATTTATTATGTGTTATTTATTATAATATAATTGAATATTAATTTAAAATGCCATTTTTTTTAGGATCTGAGGGATCTGTTCAATCTTGGGCTTCTAGTCTAAGTTTGGATAGCCAGTCAGATGAAATAAGTGTCGAATTTATGAGGAACTTTGTTGTTCATCTATTTAAAGATAGTGCCGGCATACAGTTAGATCAAAAAGCTAAATTCGGTCAACTTTGTCAAGTATATAATAGTGTTTTTATTTTTTTCTTGGAATAATTTATTGATTTCTAATTAAATTGTATTGCTGTTTTAGAATGAGACTGGCCGTTTGTGGTTTTCGAGGTTTGTAAATGCACAGAGGGGTAGATCAAAGAGAGTGAATGAAACAACTTTTTTTTCTCTTATACAATATTTTGCGATTGTACTTTTTGAATGTGCTGAAGCTGATGATTTTTCTCCTGCTAAATCTCTCATGAATATGTGCTTTACATTTTATTTAGAAGGTATAGTTTTCCACAATGGAAACGGCTTCACTAACCATTATTCATACTATTAAATTAAATTTATAGGTTATACCTTCTATTTTCCTTATAATACACACATATATTTACTATAAACGGTTTTAATTTTAAAAAATAGAAAAACTTTGAAGCTTGCATATAAAAAAATCTTATCAACCGTAGTGCTATGTGATTAGTAAAATATGTACATTTGTAGGTGTTTAATAACTTCTAATAGTTTTCCATAGATTAGAATATCTTGCTTACCATGAATTTCATTATTTTTATTCAGCTTTCTTTCTATTTTGATATTTTATAAAATGATCATTTATTCATATATTCTAGCACATTGCTTATTTTTATTCAATTATTTATTCGGTTCGTTTATGTACATACATATATATATGAATTATAGTTGATGTTCCCGGTTGTGAGCCATACAAGGAATATTTGTATACATATTTACGAGATCAACCCATTTGGCATTCTATAAGGTTTTGGAATGCCGCATTTTTTGATGCTTTGCAATGTGAGAGAATTCACAAACCAATTGCGACGAAAGATGATGTGGAATCAAATAACATGCAAGCATTTTACGATGATAAGCAATACCAAGAAAATATTACATTCGGGCAGTTGGGGTAAAAGTGGTCCCATTAACATATTTAAATAAAGTTGCATGAGAGAAAAATATTAATAATAAAGCAATTAACAATTATTTATAGGACATTTACATACAACATGCATGCATTTGGATTAAGTAGAGATTTGTGTTCTGAGTTTCTTAGGAAACAATGTGTTATTGCAAATTTAAGCAAAGGTAAGCACAAATTTAGTACTTTAATATATTATTTTATCTGATGATATTATGTGAGCACTGGTGGATTTCAATATTCAATATTCAGCAAAACATATATGCATTGCAAGCTTGCATGCTTAATTTAAAATGATATTTGCATCAGGAAAAGGAGGTCAATGTTAATATCCGAAATGAACAATATATTACTCACCACAAGGTCTTTTAAAGTGCATTGCACACATAAATGACAAACGATAGTACACATTTAATTAATGGTTTAATTATAAATATTTTTGAATTTATTTTGCAGAGCAAGAAAAAATGTTGAAAGACAACGTTGACCGAATGTACAAAGAAACCGACCCGTGGAGAGCATGAGAGTATATAAATATTGAAATTCGATTGTGATAATATGAAGTGATTATCTTATATGTGATAAAATAATCTCTGTAAATAAAATTGAAAATTAATGTATTTTATTCTTAGATAAAATACTTGTTAAAAGAAATTTAATAGTCAAATTGGGTAATAGGTATTAATGATATATTGAATTACGTTTCATATGTTATGTATCTATTTGATTTACGTATCAAAGTTTCCTTTAAAAGATTAAAAAAAAATGAAAATTGTGATATGAAATAATGTGATTTTATTATCGCTTGGTTAGAGATGAGCAATATATATAAAAAAAAAATGACAATAACCATAAGGTTTATTATGAGGTAAAAGCATGGATGTTTAATTGTACAATTTTTGCCTTGAAAGAAATCGGGCTTAAATATTTTTGTGAAAAGTTATTTATTTACATAATTTAATTGTTTCGTCTTAAATCTTTTACAATATTATTATATCTATACTTTAGGTAAATGTACTAAATATAATTCAATGAAAATTAAATTGAAATATACCTATAATATAATATTATACTATATTGAATGAAATATAACATACATACAATTAAAAAATCTTTTTATATTTATAATATGCTAAGCAAGAAAAATTTTTATATTTATATTATGCTAAGCAAGAAAAATTTTTATATTTAAAAAAAATATATAACATTTTTGTATTAATTAAGAGGGCTGGACACCAGCGCCTTGTCCATACAAACGTATTACACTTCTCCCTTCCTCGATTATGGCACTAGAGAAATTATTTTATAATATGCTATGGATATCCACCATTGGGGTGCATCTATCGTTTTATTTTTTTGATTAGTTATTTTTTATAGGAGCTAGGAGCCGCCAAACATCTATAAAATCGCCTCTTTTTTACACCCACGAAAAGAGTCCAGCGTGCTTATTTAACGGTCGATTTAAAAAAAAATACGCGCATAGTTGCACAGAAAATATCTTTCTCATACCGATGATGAATTTTTTTTTAAAATTGGTCCAGTTTTGGAAGAGAAAATAGGAGAATACGAAACCTCGATTTTGTCGATTTAAAATACGTATTATCTGGTCGAAGCATTAACTGTCGCATTCACTCAATATATGTATATATTGATATATATTGTCGCATTCACTCAATATATATATCGAAGAAAGGAACGGCAACAAAATTAAGGTTTCGGGTGTACAGAACTCTTAACTTACGTACTATTACTGAATTTTGATGGAAAATATAGTTTTTCTCCTCCATTATTACTTAAATGATTCTACCAAAGACTTTTCAATATGCAAAATCTTCAAAACAATTTGATAAACCCAATTCACGACATTATATTATATATTTTTACATACCTATTTGATTGCAGTATTGCAATGGAAGCCCGTCCTTTGAGTCGTACTAAAGAACAATGTCTTATGAGTTTTCCTAAAATTTTCTTTCTTTTATAGATATGTGTAAGGAGGGAGAACAATAGTCAACAACTTTGTTTGATTTATTAAACATACATTTAACGACTCTCGTCAAACTTTATATTATAAGTCTGTTTATTGTGTGTTTTCAATGTAATTTTTTATTTTTGTTGATCGATTTATTAGTACTTGGAAATGTTTTGTAAGTTTTTAAATTAACCAAGCCAGTTCGATAAAGTTAAGTCGTCGTTAGTTACAGTGAAGTTGTTGCTAGTAACAATGAAAGAGTTTTTACGATTGTTATGAGGTTGTTGTAGCGTTGTTCGATGGATACATTATGTGCATATTGCGTGTATAAACGAATGAAATTTATGAATTATATAATTGTTGATTATTTTACAGTTTGTATGTCAGCCCTGCGAGAATTTCTTTATTTGAAATTATATTTGATTTTAGTTAGTCAGTGAGTTATGTAGTTACTCAGGGGCGTCATTTGGGGGGGGGAGGGGGGGGGGGCTTAATAATTGATTATTGTTATTAGCTGATAATTCGATTCTTTTAACGGTGCGTTTCTTTCAAATATGAAGGTGTCCCGGACAAAACGAGAAAGAAATATCGGAAATTTAAATTATAGTTTAAATTTTGTAGATATGTTCATATTTCAAGTTCAGATAGTACAGATAGTAAAAGATAGAGATAGTACGTTGTAGAAATGGAGTCTGCGGGGTATGTTAGAATTGTCATTGAAAAGTGGATAGTTTTTTTTCGGGGGTGAGGAGGGAGGGAGGTAATAAGAATATCGGCATGTAGGTTCGGTGACTACATCCCAAATGTGAATCGCTACCAGGATAACCGCCGCTACGAAAATCGTTACCACGGGTCTCCTCTCGCATGAAAATTCGTCGCACAGGAAAATTGCCGTATAGAAAACGGACCAAATCTCGTAAAAAAAAGCATTTACTGAGCAATATTTGGCCAGTTTTCTGTACGGCAATTTTCCTGTGGAAAATTGTTTCGGAAAAGATCTCTGAAACCCCTCTACACGTCCAAGCTACAATATCAAGGTCCAAACGCACTAGGCAACAGTGCCCTGCAGCGGAACTGCGTGGCACGTCAAGCACAATTCCCGATTTAACGCCTCCGACGTTCTGAAAGGACGTTTCGGGACAGCTAAATGTCCCGGTTTTAGATAACTGCTTATTGACCTCTCCTTTTTCAGAAATACCGACACCTCGCAGTTACGAAACTACAAAAAAATACATGAATCTAAATCTCTCGTGGACCCTCTTGTAAGGTTTTTTTCAATCTTCTTTGGCAATATATAATTAATTTCATCTAATATTAAAATAATAACTAAAAAAACTGGAAAAAATAAAGGAAATAGGTATGTACTAGTTTATAAAAGGAAGGATATTAAATGTAATTGTTTAAGTTAACGCTTTTTAGGAGGTATTTTTTTATTTATCATTCTTGTAATATCTGTGCCTATGTACCTTCATTAATTCATTAATACAAACATTAATACGCGCGCGCGCCTTTTAGTTTACACTAGGGCTTTTTTTACCATGTAACGCGGTGGAACGGGGTTCCAGCACCGTTTTTCTAGGCATTTTTTATGCTTTTTTATTTTTTATAATAAAAAACTTGACAAGAATTGAGTTCCGGCACCTTTTTTTTCCAAAAAAAGACCTTGATTTACACTGTATTTATATATAACTAGTGGTTTTACCCGGCTTCGCTCGGTATTTGTAATATAAACAGCGTAAACATGGCTAATCTAATAGTAAACACTAATTCGTATTTTTATTAAATTTATTTGAATACGATATCGATATCGTGGTCATATGAACTTTTATTTGTTTTCGATGCTCCTAACCAAACCTTACATACATACATGAAACCTTACATAGTTACATACATAGTCTCTTTCCAAATTATGTAGTATTAGATATAAGATATATAAATTCATTTTAATTCGTGTATCAATTCCTTTCTGAAGTCATCCGTTGAATCAACCGGTACAACCAGAGAAATATTATAATAATAGAAGCGCCCTTTTGAATACATTTCTCGTTTCAATAAAACGTGTACCGTTTCCATAACTACGCAATATTGTACGCGTATGCGTATGCTATTGCCGAAAACTAGCTGTCGCCATGACGCTTTCATGAAAACTTTCATATACGATGTTAATTGAATAATATGTTAATTAAATGTTCAATTTACTAGTATGAAAATGTATCCCATGTTGTTTACTGTGTGTGTTTTGAATGCATCGTGCAATTTTTAACGATGCACTTGCCCATTGCCCTTGCCCAGAGAAGTTTTTATCGGACATACGTCGAACACCAAGCATCAAATACGACTGAAGGTCTGTTCATACCTATCCAGCACGACCCGAATCCTGCAAGTATCCTGCAAGTACGGACAGTATTCTTTAGTACATTCTATATGGACGCGCATGAATGCATAAATGCACATGCGCGAATGGAGTATGAATACGTTCATATAATTTACCAAAGAATACGATCCGCACTTGCAGGACACCTGCAGGATACGGGTCGTGCTGGATAGGTATGAACAGACCTTGATGCTAAAATTATTTAGGAATGTCTGTGGACAATCGTTACTTGACAACAATATAACGCCTAAAGCCACTTATATTATTACAACATTTCTCTAGGTATAACACTCAGTGGCGGCTCGTCTATATGGGCTGCGGGGCTACAGCCCTCCCAGTATAGTACAAATGCAAGCTATTTTTGCCGTGCATATGGGCTGCAGGGCTGCAGACCTCCCAGTATAGTACATATGTGTTGCGTAGGGGTGGGTGGAGGATCCAAGTAAAAGGCCAACAGTCGTCTCACAGCGTTTATTGATGATTAAGGAGATACACGCACTGGCAGTGCTCAGTCCAGAATGACATGATATCGCCTACGTACCGCCTTATAAAGGGTCGATCTCTCAGGACGTCTAATCTGTTTACCTGTTGTATAGTCACGTATGCGGATATGTATTTCCACGACATTGGGTCTCCCCGTACCGATTTTGAGAAAAGCCTAATAACGGTTATTGTTTAGCCTAAATGCACTTAGAGTCCAGATATAATCCTGGAAGTAAGTGCAAGCACGTAGTTAATCCGATAACAGATATCCGTTGGTCTAAGTGCAAGCACTTAGTTAATCCGATAACAGATAACCCTTTGTAGGCATATAGTACAACTGAAATGATCTCATCAGGTCACTGCGACACATATCCAGGAAAGTCATAAACGCATGGCACACGCTCGCCTCGTCAAAAGGTCGACACGTGTTTCTATACACGTATCTGGGAAACAAAGGAAGAACACACTGAACCCATAAAAACCACGAACTACGTCCAGGCGTATGAACCCATAAAACCACGCTCGCAGCATAACTAGGGCAGCGCGAGTACCAAGAACAAAAGATGTGCACACGACACACTTCAACCCAAAACGTTTATAAAGCAACGCAGCAACCTCCACCGGCAGAGTGAGCCTCTAGAGTTCAACTAGATCACATCTCCGAAGAAACCTCTTCGTACATACAATAACCATTGTACCAATTGAACAAAAATAAACGATCCTCTTTCAAACTACACAACACGTGTTTCGTTAGACCGTGATACGGTCAACATACCTTCCCTGTCTTACACCTTGAACGGTCACATAGTCTCTGGGATTCTATTCGCTTAATCCGCAGCGTACGTAACATATGCATGCTATTTTTGTCTGCATTTGATCACCGGTATGATCAATGAACTACTACAGCCCGATTACTCTCTGCAGCCCCCCCTATGAATTCTCACGAGCCGCCACTGATAACACTAGATATTTAATAAATGCGGTGAAGCGACTTTGGCCTTTCATTTGGATCCTCAATCCACCCCTACGCAACAGTATTCATATGTAAATTGAATTTTGGTAATATAGTGATATAAATAAATTGAGCGAAGTGTTCGAAGAAGAGGGGAGCAGGAGTAATAGGCGAGTCGTACTCGGGGTAGCAATGGCCGTAGTGGCGGGTGTGATGTTCTGTTTTAGTGTCACGAGGAATGTTCAATGTGTGCGTATCGACCGGGAGTGACGTCACATCACGCCACTACGCGGTGATTGGTCGGCTGGGGTCGCGCCCGCCGTCGCCTTTCCCCTCGCCTCTCGCCTCCCGCCCTTCGCCCTTCTCTCTCCTCTCATAACCTCACCGGCTGTCGTCGGGGGCGGTCGCGTTGCTGCTCATTTCGCGTCAATACGATCGCGAAACTCGACAGGCGTCAGGACTCGCCAGGAGCCGACTGACACTGCGAGCGCCCCTCCAGCCCCCCCCCCCCCCCCATCGATAACGACACAATCACCAGTCATCACACATCACAAATCACACACCACACACCAAACACCGCACTCCAATAGCGGCTAGAATCGTTCGAGGAAACCGTTGATCTACTTTCAAATTTCGAATCACCAGGTAAAACATCTTTCTACTTTTTTTTCAAACTTTTATCATGTCTTCGATGAATTTAATGCGTGCATTTGTTTTATTCGGCGTCCCTAGTACATACATAGGTTGTCGCACGCTTTTCTTATAAAAAACTTTCGTACGAGGTTTTCTTTCAGAAAATAGGATGCCATATGTGTAGGTATTTTCTCAACGGAGCAATTATGTTGGGTGCTAAATTTTAATTCCGAAGGCTACTTATGTACTTTAGTAATATTAGTATACGTTATATATGTATGTATGTATATTCGAGACGAATTTACATTTGCAGTAGTACTTCGACATTTTTTTGCACACATTTTCGATTTAAATAAATGAATACTAATTCAAAAAATATACATAATATTCTTATCGTGGAGATCAAACGAGATTTGAAATATCGCAATAAAATTTGAATTTAAAAAATTCATCTGTTTATAAATCAAACGTTTGCGTGTTTTTTTTTTAAACAAATGAATAATATTTTTAAATAAAAACACGTTTTTTTAATAAATAATATTTTCATACATTATTATAACGAGTTGAAGTTGTGTTTGTATTCAGGATTATAAATAAAACTTTATTTCAAGATGGAATGTATGGCGATGCTACCTTTAACTGACCTATTTATCGATTTGCGAAATTGCACCACAAATTCTAAATGCGCAATCCTTTCAAAGGTAAACATTGCGTATGTTTTTTTCGGTTCTATGACGACTCCCCACATGATAATTTCCCACACGAGTATTGCTCACATTAGGATCCTACATGAAGAAAAACAATAACATATGTAAGAAACTGAATAAAAGCTTTTAATAAGAGATTTCAAAAATATTTAAATTACAATGATCGAAAGTTCATAATAAAAAAATAAAACCAAGAAAAGCCTTGCAAATGAAACATGTAATAGAAGGCTTGTAAAAAATACAGGAGATTGGAACCGGGTGAATATTTAGTAATTTACGGCTGAGCGAGCGTGTGGGGATAGAATAAGGGTGTGATGCGCGAATTAGCTATAAACATCGCTAAATAATGAGCAGAGTATAATGCAATTTATTTATTTATTTACATACTAGCCACAGTGACATTAAAGAATACTCTAACGCAGAGCCACACAACCTTTTCTTATTCGCGGAACACGTTGTGTACGACGTACTTTATCGGCAGTCGCTAGCTAGTCCCTACATACATAGGTGATAAATAGAGGTCGGAATCTGAAGGGGCCGGAAACGTGCCGCCTATTGTTCCATTGTAAAAAAGGTTCGGCAAACCTTTAACAATGCATTTAAAATCTTTGAACAATAAACAGCCCCTTCAGATTCCGGGCTCTAGTGATAAAACGTTAACCGGCATCGGTTTTCCCCCTCACATGCGATCTCGCTCGCACGCGTTAGATAAAATTAATGCGTACGGTACTAAAAGGGCCGCGGCCACCAGTTTGCGATGCTCTGCTCTAACGCGTCACTGTGACCAGACATATAAGCGTAATACAAATACTATATATATAAGAAAATTAGCGATACATCTATGTTATAGATATTTCTTTTAATTATATTCAAATAGTGGTGACGTAGTGGGTAAGATTTTTTTTTTTCAATTTGATGGAGGAACCGCTTCAACAATGAAATCAGATAAATTGGCAAACTCTGATAGGAAACGATCGATTTGGAGTCGATCGCAGTCAGATCACGGGATCGAACCTGCGGCCACTCGGTGCTTAGAGCCATGCTGCTGGCTAAATAATAAATAATGTAGATACATACATATATACGAATTGACAGTAAGGACTGCGCATGCTGAAACAGTCAGCGACAATAGCCTCGGGTAAGATTCATGTATCAATTTCTTTCCAAAAACCACTCGTTCAAACATCAACGGGCACAACACTAGTATTAAATCAAAATAAAACCAACAGAAAATACTAAAATGTGGGGAATAATCGGTTCACCATTCTTACACGTTGCTTATATTATTGTTCTGGACATAAGGAAGTATTATACATATGTATTTAAAAAATAATAATGCGACGTTTCTATGTAACGACCACCTTCAAACTTTCACCATGGCGGCACAAAAAAAAGGGGAAATTATATATTTTCTTTATGGCTAATGGACGTATCGATCAAGCCGGCCACGGTTTTATTGTCGGCAATATAAATACATACGCAAAATGCAGACGTTCATTGCCTTCCGATTATTTTTATAACCGGGTCATCGAAATGATGGTATCGATCCCGAGAGTCGGGCTTTGGGTGCGATGGTGAGTCGACTTGCGTTGGTTAGTTCAGTTAGTTAAGGTCAGGAAGCGACGCGGAGTTAGTTAACCCCCTCAGGTTTAAGGGTTAGCGTGTCGTTGTCGGTGACCTTAATCAACATTTTAACCCGTTCGGTGTCGCAGCGACTGGCGGATTCTGCGACGTCACCATCGCTTGACCCCGATCGTCATTGTGACCATCATCGGAATATCCTCTGTGATGTCTTTCAAATGAGGCGATTGCAATATACATATTGTGGGTTACTCATCTGCTGACGTCATTGGGCCACGTGCGTAATTTTTTTATTCGATGTAAATGTAACCACTTACGTGGTCTTTCCTTCGCATTGTAAGTTTTGTGTCGGTCGAGCTTGGTTGGAAAATAAGCAGTACGTATTACATATTTCTTCGAATTGTTTTTTCGCTGGACATTTTCTTTACATTGAAAAAGTTATACGAAGTTTTTCCATGTATAAAAATCCTTGAATGTACCATTAGAACGTTTTGCAAGACGTTTAAGTTGGTGAAGAAAAAATCCGGATGTGATTTTGTACTGTTTTGAAACTACATACACATTTAGTGTGTGAAATACTTATATGGTCATTTTTTTATGGTACTGTTTTCATTTCAATCTGTAGTTGTTTGAAGTCTGCTTTTACAATAATTCCTTTTATGATGTAGTGTTTGAGTAAGTGTGAAATGAATGTTTAACCCTTTGAAGGCTGACCAACGCCGATTGGCGTTTTGCCAACAAGTCCATGAGTGTGAAATACGCCGATGGGCGTTGTATTTTGAGTATGTAAAAAATAAACAAGAATACTACCCGCTAAGCTTTTCCAGGTAGCATTGAAAAAACATTCTACATAGTTGACTACATGTTTGACACGGGTCTAAATCACGGCATCGAAAGATCGAAAAAGCAAAGATCGAAAATCGAAAGATCAAAAAGAATGTATGCATGGTAAACGGTACTATGTATATACGATATATATCAGTGGCATGCGGTGAAATTATCTCTCTTTTTGCCGTACAGCCTTGCTTAATGTGCGCGGGCAGGATACGGGAGGAAAAGCCTGTTCCTCTTGGATCCTGCTCGCGCAAATTAAGTGAGCCTGTACGACGGGGGGAGAGAGATTTTTACCGCACGCCACTGATATATTATATATATCACCCGCTTTTCATATGTATTCATGGTAAATGAACATTTTCGATTTTCGACCTTTCGATGCGGTGACAGTTACCGGTTTGACACATACCGTAATAAAGAAAAGAAAAATAGTCGGAGTCAGTTGATGTTTTACAACTCCGCTTGAAATGCTCCGACTCCACAGCCCTGGTATTATCTGATATATCAAATTGAGTATAATGTGTCATATATGGCTGCAGGTATAAATCAATGTGCATATAATCACTTTCTTAGAATTTATTGTACTGGAAAGATTTCGACGACTTTGACCTTATGATTTATATTGTAAAATAATACTATCAGCAGCATTTTGTTTTGACATGGTGAATCATTTTTAAAATGAAGAGAATGAATACTCGTTTCGGCTCTCAGGTAGAAAACCGATCAATTTGTATCCAAAACTCGTACATCCGTTTTATCTTCCTGTAGTTTTTTTTTTTATGTATAAAATGGTGTACTAAATATACTGTATAGTCTGAAGTTGTTTTTATGTAAAATTCTTTTGAATAATTTGCTGAAACCGTGTCGGGATTCAGTACTGTGACGTCGCATTGGCGTATTCCGCATGTAATGTATTCTCGAATTTCGCAAGCTTCTGAAAATAATCTTATAATTTTAGTTATCATTCGCAGACGTCTGCCTGTTTTTCGCTTGTAATTATCATTATCGCACTTTTGTAAGTCTAAAAATTCCTTTCGGCAGACAAAACATTGATATCTCTCCGTTATAATTATAAAGCAACCTTCGCGCGTATTATCCGTGACGTCTTTGCTTTTTCATTATTTATTTAGCAGTATTTCCTCATTTTTCACAAAATGTGAATTTTCATAATATTGCAAGCTCGGGTTCAAATGTTGAAAAAATATCTTTAGAATTTAGTATTATTCAAACATAAACAGTCACTATTTTTTTTTCCATTTGCAAATATACCCGTCAATAGACCTCTTTCTTTATTTTTAAAGTTTTGTGTATATGGCAAGTGCGTGGGTTGCGCCTACATACATATGAATTTGAAGATTAGCTTAGGCAGTGCTTCATTTTTCATCTACTGTTTGAATCACTGTGAATTCAATTCATGCTCAATCGGATTCGGAATATGATTCTGAAAAGTGAATCATCAAAAAATTTCGCACATATAACTGTTCAAAAAGAAAAAGTTTTTCCGCAGCTAAACGAAACGTTTACGTTTGCAAGCAATGAACTTTCATTTGCCGGACGAGTGCATCGTTGCAACTACATACATGCAAGTGCATATACATTCATGTATATGTAGTGGCAGATCAACTCTATTGGGGGGATTAATTAACACTGCATAAAGTCAATTGAAGTACACATGTATATGTATATTTTATTATATATATATATATACATTTTTACCATAGGTACCGTGACAAGTTGCCCCCAAGGTGACACCTATGGTCATATTTTTGTACACATGTAAGTCCCAAACAATAGCGTCATCTATGGACAAAGTGGTACAATCAACAAACAAAATTTTTTATGTATGTACCTAGATACCGGTCTCCGTCACGGGCCCGAATGTGAAACGCCCGAAAACGCAAAGATCGAAAATTGAAAGATCTTAAGTCGAAAGATCAAAAAAAGGGTGCATGGTAAACGGTACATACTTACTCAATTTGCGCGAGCAGGATACAACAGGAACAAGAGGAACAGGCTTTTCCTCCCGTATTAATGTGCGCGCGCAGAATACGGGAGGAAAAGCCTGTTCCTCTTGTTCCTGTTGTATCCTGCTCGCGCAAATTAAGTGAGTATGTACCGTTTACCATGCACTCTTTTTTTATCTTTCGACTTAAGATCTTTCGATATTTGCGTTTTCGGGCGTTTCACATTCGGGCCCGTGAGGTAGACCCCCCAGATACATATCTGAGATGAATTTGCGAGAAGCACATTCTACTCACTTACAATGTACGTAGGTAAGCATATTTTATTTTGATAGATATCAATAAATAGTCTAGTGGTTAGCATATAATGCTTTGACCAGAGTGGTCACGGGTTCAAATCCCACTGGTTTCTGCTGGCCAGACCTTGGATTTGTGACTCCAGGTCGATCGTTTTCTATCAGAGTTTGCCAATTTATCTGATTTTCATTGAAACGGTTCCAAACAAATTGGCAACCTCTCTATATAAATGTCTCTGTGGATGTTAATTCATATGTATTTAATTAATTGTTTAAAATGCTGCAAATTTGACCATAGACGTCTCTGTGGATAATAATTGATATGTATTTATGTACTTTGTATAATGATAATAATATTTGTGTCAAATGTACAATGTTTCTGACCAGGAATGCGCATTGGCGTTACCTGTTAGACCTTCCTGGTATAAATTAAAGATAAAATCAAATTAAATTAAATTAACAAATTCGATATGTGATGAATTTTCGGTAAACTGAAGGGGAGGGTGTTGATTTTTTTTGGATTCGTCACAACAATTAAGCTAGATAAATCGGAAAATTCTAACAGGAGACGGTCCATCTGGTTTTTAATAACTACCCAGATCTTACCAGCAGTGCGACTCGGTGGTTGCATTAATGCTAAACACCAAGAGGTTCCCGAGTTCAAGCCCTGGGTTGACCTCAATTGAAAATAATTTATTCCGAGTATTTCTATAGTGATGCTGGTCAGACTTGGGTACTAGCGATCGTTTCCTATCAGAGTTTGCCAACTTATCTGATTTCATTGTTGAAATTGGCAAAACCCACCTACTATGTCACCACTATTTGACTATGGTTTCAAAATTTATATACATATGTACAAGTTTAATACCATAGGCAGGGCCGTTGATAGGGGGGAAGCTGGGGTTAAAGTTTCAGGGCCCGGACTACTTGAGGGGCCCCACGTTAGGACGTTCGACTGATCGATATTGATATTTAATATTATTTTACATACAAATACATATATTTATTTAATGCTAAATGTTTATTATTTTTCAATCCGCGCATTCTTTGCGTCGTACCTGCTATATAATACTTTCTTATTCGATTATTTCAAAAAATTGCATTTAACATATACATAGGTATTTTCTCACAGTTTTTGCATATTAAAAAAATATCTAAGATTTTTTTTTTATGGAATTATTTTCCCAGGGCCCAGGATTCCTCTCGGCGGCCCAGACCATAGGTGTCGCTAAGGGGCATATAAATTCTTCGTAAAATAATCAAAAATGATTATTCAATTCCGGTCGAGATTTAAACCTTATCTACTGGTAAACAACGATTTAATCGGTGGGCTACTTCATATTGCAAAAAATGTTATAAAATAATTTATTGCTCTATGTACATATGTATGTATTTTTAATATATTTTAAGTTGACAAAAACTGATAAATGGAAAACAGTCGAATTGAATTGACCCTGAAAATGAAACGACTTTTCAAACTAATTCCGTATTAAAAAAGTAAATGAGCTGATATGTTTTTATTACACTTACCAAAAAAAGTTCCACCCACTTCTGATCGGCAATGTGTTACGATAAGCACTCATTGCTGCAGATAAGTCCTTGATCGGTTTTATGAGAGCGATTAATTTTTTGCTCAAATATGTATGTATGTTCACTCATACATATTATATTAAAATGTGCAATTCGCTTTATTTTATTTTATTTGTATTTTTTTTTTTTTTTGATCGATTCGGTATTAACTTTTGAAGAGCGACGACGCCGTTTGTGGATTCGAGTCACACTTTTGGATCGCGATTTCCTCAGTTCTATGTACTACATACTATCGGGTTCATCAAACTTTCATCGACGTTGAGAACTCTGCAACGGTCACGGTCGTCGCTTCTTATTTTGCCTCGCTGGCTGGCAGCGAATGGGTTGAGGTAGGTGAAGACGGTGGTCGTTCGATTCGGTCGATTACAATTTCCGAACTTTCCGCACATACAATTATATTCGGGATTTTGAACCGTCTCGGATCTTGAATTTTCAGTCTGGTGTGACCGATCACGAAAGTGGATTTTGTACAATCATTAAAATGTCACCGTATGATCGATTTTTATTTGTGGTTTTATTTATTTATTGGTCGCCGTGGTGATAGGTTATCGTCGATTGTGGCGAAATATAGATTATCGATTGATAAGTTTGATCCTTTCGTATTATATGCAGTTTACTCGGCGTTTGTTGATCGAGTGCTTATTATAGATTACTAGATATTACTGGTTTGATTGATTTATTTTGCTGATCGTTTCTTATATGCACATAGAAAATCCGGTGGAGAGGTCGTGGGTTCATATCCCGGATGAAATTTCTCAATGATTACCAGTACGTCTATCGTTGCTGGCAAAATGTGGATGATTATTAAATCCAGATCGAACATGTTCTGCTTACTTACATAATTGTTGTGAAGGGTCCAATATAATCGGCATCCTTTTAGAATTTGTTGATTGTTAACATACATATGCTTGCGGTTTGTAATCATTAATATATGTATACCTTACATTTGTGTTTGGGTGTGTATATATGTACACGGTTAGTCATAGTGTCGATTTAGGGTGGCAGTATGGCATAAATGTACAAAAATATATGTGAAAGTCTCCATTTATATGTTGGTTTCGCTAAATAAAATCTTTTTAATGAAAGATTTTTGCATATGAAAAAAAATATGCTAGCATGCCTGATCTATGCCAGGCCAAAATTCACCCCCTGGAGTGTTTTTGGTGATATATTTTTCCTTGATCCTATATTTGAATAAATGTAGGAGAAACTTGTCGAAATGTTAAAATCGTACGACTTAACAATACATAGGATACGCCCATTCACAGCTGGAGTCACCTAGGCATGTCGTACCGTACGAGTATTTATGTCTGCACATTGAGAGTTTTCATCGACAAATGTACCGATGGATCGAATATTTTTTAGTAAAAATCATGTTCATTATTATTGAAGGTAAGTCAGTGTAATGAGGATGCGTGAAAAGTATGCTAATTGGTAGCTTAAAAATAAATGATATGGTTCGTGCCAAACCTTTTTGATGATAAGGTATTGAAATAGCGAATTCTTTCTAAAATTATCAGACAGTGGGAGTTGCTATTTAAATAAAGTAAAAATTAAAGAAGAACTCCAAAACTTAAAGGCCATCATTATATGCCCAAGTCAGTACTGATTCATTTGTTGGCGATTTTTTCATTTAATTGATATTTAAAAGTTAGATGAAATTTAGTGTAGATTTCAATGGATGTTTTGCTTAAAAGATCGAGGTTTATGAATGAAGTGTCAACATCCAAGGGCATGTCCAAAATAAACGTCTGTCTCTTCCTATGATAACGACTGGCCGTGCGAATGAAGGGAAATCTTACATAAAACAACTGATATAAAAACTATAGGTTTTTTTTTTAGTTGAATATAAATACATATATATATATATATATATATATATATATATATATATATATATATATATATATATATATATATATATATATATATATATATATATATATATTGGTTTCGTTTAGGTTTACCATCTGTCGATAGAGCCGCTACGCAGATTTCAATACGTGCATATGTAAATCCGGCTAATTGATCACAATAATAATATACATATAAGAAACACTGGGCACATAAAGTGCATCGTCATTGAATGGTTAGCTGTAATACTATGTATGTCAGCATGCAATCATAGCGTTCGACCTTTAAAATCTATTACATATCCATATTAATTATTCTTTTAAACTTTGTTCACAATCATAATGCTATTTTTATTTATATATGTACATATAAAATTGTGCTAACGTTTGCGTTTTTTATATGCATATATATGTACATATAAAGAACGCAACCATCGAGTAGTATGGCTCGGTGGTTGCGTTTATGTTTATCACCGAGAGGTTACCGGGTTCGATCCCGTGCTAATGTGTAATACTGCTGGTCAGACTTGGATATTTGTGACTCCAAGTCGATCGTTTCTTATCAAAGTTTGCCAATTTATCTGATTTCATTGTTGAAACGATTCCTCCATCAAATTGGAAAAAATCACCCTACTCGCTATGTCACAAATATCTTAATTTGATTTATGTACAATATGCATAGAAGTAGAATGCATAAAATGGTCATTGCTAACAAAAGTATCGTCTAAAAGCGAGCCATCGAAGAGAGAGACGGAAAGTCAGAAGAGAGAAAAAAACTGAGAACAATTGAGCAAACAAAAGCAAACAGCTGACAAACTCTGCCGCGCAGAGTTTTTGTATCAACATTTTTGGAGGCTGAGAGCGATTCTATGCATTCTACTTCTATGACAATATGTAATGTATGTACAAGTCTAAATCCATAGATGTCTCTATGGATTAATTAATTGTTAATTGTATAATTATTTAATTAATTGTTAATTTTGTTTTCTTCGGCCTCTTGAAATGCAGTGATTTATGTAATAAAAATTCTGCAATGTATGTACATATGTACGTAATTAATTGTCTAGGAAGCAGTCTAGGCGCATTGGGGTCTACGTGTTAGGCCTTCCTGGTATATATCTATGTAAAATAAAATACAATATAAATCTGCTTGGAATATGCATCATCATTAAGATGAAAGTCATGTGGAAAGTTGTCGCAGTAAGATTGCAGCGATGGAAGTTAACGAGGAGAACCGGCTCGCATTGCTCTCATACCACTTCCTCTCAACTTTTGATTCGATTTCTTGATCCTTTAGCATGTTCTTTTAGTTTAGGTCGATTAGTTACATTTGGACTGAGGATCAGTTTTGGTTTGATCGGATGAAATTTCGTCCCGTTGTCTCGTGCTTAATGAGTCTGTTTATAATTTGTAATGTATTGTGATGCGTTATTTATACCGTTTTAAAATTTATTTGTTTCTTAATGAGTACTTTTCTTGTTGCAGATCGCGTGACCATGTTCGTGGATGAGAATGAAAGGTTGGATATATCTTTATTTATTCATTTATACGCAACGTCTTCAAGGCGTCCATTTTAATGGCCTATCATTTTTTTTTATTTCATTCAATTTAATAAGCATATATTAATAATTTGTATTTGGATGATAATTGGTGTGTTTCGCGTGCATGCGAACAACCCACACATATCGCATCGCTGAAAATAGCTAGTCTAGTTTCTACTTTTAAATTTAATATATCACTGAAAATGATATCGTACGCTCGAACAATTCTTAAGTGCTAGGCAAATACATATTATGTACATATCTGAACAGTTTAATATATGTACATATGTAGGTGTCTCGTATCACAGATTGAAATTTGACCTTATCGTGGGCCTTATCGCCAGATTTTTTTTACCGTACAATTAGCAAAGATTCGAGGAAAATGTTTGGTCACTTAGCACTGTTGTTGCCACCTTCTTTAAACCTGGAATTTATGGTGAGAATGTGTTTTATGGCGACTTGAATTTTGTTCTGAAACTAGCGAAAATACTCGGCTTCGCTTGGGATACAATCATTGAAGTTAGGTTACAAATTGTTGTTATTGTTTAGTATAAATATTAAATTTCGCTGGCGCTCATACTCTTGGCGCGTTTACAGATATCCGATTGAGACTGATCTATCGTTTCGTTGTATGCGATTGTTTTTAACCCTTTGAATGCTGACCAACACGTGGTCGGCGTTTTGCTGACAAGTCCATAGGCGTTGTAAATTTTGCATGTAGAAAGTAAACAAGAATACTACCTGTTAAACCGTTAAAGGTAGCATTGAAAAAAAAATGCATTGAACATGGGTCGTGTAATCCGTGTTAATGTTTATAAAGACTGGTTTACACCGGAATTTCTGAATTTAAATATAAACATAGCAGAATTTCCTGATGGAAATCTCTAACTGCTGAGTATTTTAGATTGTGGCTTGGCATTTAGATTGTGAGCATTACATTTTAACGACAATGAAGAAGATGGAACTAGTTTTGGAAAAATACATTCATTAATAGACTTCTTTTGTTTATTTTATATTGTTGCAAGATATATTAGCGAGTCTAAGCACACCTTTACAAAACTCGAAATCCTCGGCGGTGGTTATCTAGGGTAGTGTATCTCGGCGGTAGTATCTGGGGTTTGTTTGGATCAGCTACAATTTTATACCTGCTATCTATTGGATTTCTAAATAATTCTAGTTGGAAATGTTGGCGAAATTTTCAGCGCGGTGGGCTTTCAACAGAAAAGACGTCAGACGTTAAACCATAAAATTATTGGTTAAAGCATTGCGTTTCAAAAAACGCGTGGAAAAAGTATGAATTTCGAAGTGATTAAAAAATATAGACAAAGTAAAAAGCACACAGATAACAAAATGATAAGATGACTACTCATTTTTCTTTTTATTCAAGAACATAATTCTTATGAAAAATTGAGCAATCGTGCTACTATGTTAGTCGTTAATCCGCAAATAAAAAAAACCATTCTCAAAATGCTCAAAATATAACGCCTATCGGCGTTTGTCAGACCCATGAACTTGTTGTCAAATGCCGATCGGCGTTGGTAAGCATTCAAAGGGCTAAGGAAATCATTCAATTGCGTCTAAAAGAACGTTTTTTTGTTGTTGAGATATTCAAGAGTGAAGAAACATTTACCAGCGATGAATGATGACAGGACAAAAATACGATATAGGTATGCATTTAATGTTTTTCTTCGTTTTATATCGAAATTATGTACGACGTGTATTTTTGTTTCATATTAAAGATGATATTTGAAGGTTACCGAATCACATATTTTATTTTATTGTTGGACTTGGCATTATTCGCTAGAAACCCCACCCGGACGAAATATTATATTATATCATCGTCTTGAAACATGCTTTTATTTTTTTGGCAAATTGCGCCTAATGAAAAATTCTTAAATATCACTGTTGGGTCTTTCACGCCCATCATCTTCCATTACGTTCTTAACCACCCAAGCGTTCGGTTTTCCACTTACTGGTTCGATGGTTTTTGGATGCAATACTAGCTCTGGAGACGCATCGTTGTTTTACGACCAACCGGTGATTATCTATCGTTTCTTTGGACTAATTCGTTCTCTTGAGCGATTATGGCAGTTTTTTTTTTCTTTTTGTATCTTTGTGCGTGTGCCTCTCTAGGTAAGGTATACCTGTTGGACTTTTGTACGAAGCGTTTCTGTGACGTCAAAAGCTGACCTTCATCTCTCGACGTCATCATTATTTAATATGTTTTGAAATAAATGAGATTATAATTTTTTTATTCTAATAAATAGTACAAATTGACAATTGTCTCAACTCGAACATCCCATGTGTTTCGTAACTTATGGTTCGTTGGACATACATATGTACATATGCATGCTTCTGGTTCCGGAAATGTACGATTTTTAGTATATGTACATATATTTAAAAAATATATAATATTTAATTTGTTTTTAAAGGAAATTGTTTTACTTGCAGCGCATTTTAAATGCATGTATGTTTTTTGATCGATTATTTTTTATCGAATTGCGGTTGATGTGCCACTTTGACTTAATGCGTGTAATGATTGCGGGGTCATTGTATAAAAGGCAATCGATTTATTTACATGCGTTAGTCCAATTAGAAATTTTCAAGAATTGCAAAAAGTATTTTTAGATACGATAACGTATTTTTAAATACGACGCTTGCTAACTAGAAGATTCTGTAAAAGAATCACTAACAACCATACTTATAAACTTGTGAAGAGTCTCGGTGATAACAAGATGTCTATAGTCTATAACTCTATACCTAGAATGTATTAGAAATAGCTTTATGAGAATTGTATGTATGTAAATATGTAGCTTTTACTATTATGCCTCATACACAACTGACAAGAATAATAATGGGTAAAATAGATAATTATCAGTCGATCGATAGCTATTAAAATATACTTGATATGTACTGTGAACATATAATATATGAAACAAAAAAAATACGATCATAAATATAAGTCGCCAACAAGGAGGACAAAATGCATCGTATTTTTTTTTGGGTAGCTTTCCAACTTGTATAAAAACAATCGAAAGTTCAAAATCGGCTTATGACGTTGGTTTGCATTTCTTGAATTCACTTTCTTAATTTGGCTGGTGATTATTGGCGTAGGACAAGTTGGCGTGTTTGCTTGTTTTTCGTGAGTATACGTATGCGAGGTCAGATATTTTAAATAGACAGAAGGAGGTGTGGCTCGAAAGCTGGATCACCGATATAGACCCATGTACATATGTATATAAGTCTGCAGTTGAATCTGAAGCACTTCACAGACTCCCCCTATTATTGCACTTTGGGAGAGAACACACACTTGCATTATGTACATATATTGTAGCGTGTGGATTGTACAGCAAAGTTACGTTGCACAGCTCGTAGTGGTCTTGTATAAACTGTCGTATTTTTTTTTTATCAACGATGGTTATGCCCCGATAAGTTTTCACGGCTGGACTGGAGCGATTGTCGAATTTGCACGAGGTCGTAATTGTATTGTATCGTCGCCGAACTTAATCGTACCGATCGATCTGCCGAGTAAATACTTGGTTGGGTTTGTTCAATTTTTTAGTGCAGATACACTTAACTACATAGTTGAGGTGAGCGCGTTCGCGTGCACTGTTTTAGCCTTGGATGAAAATTACTATGGCGACTGTTCAGGTTCTGGTTTTTTCTGTTGGAATTAATTTATATAGTATGGGAGCGTACTTGTGTAGTATTGCGTAAGTAGACTTTGAAATAGGATACATCTCCGAGTATAATTGCGCGATGCTGCCTGAAATATCTTTGCAGTGTTTGATCGAAAAATGTATGTATGTATATGTACTGATTTTTAGCATCTTGACGGTTCAATGTGAGGAAAATGGTCAGTGTGTGTCAAGGCAAAGGTCTAAGAAGTACAGGACGTTGGAGCTTGGCCTGAGGTCAAGCTGAGACGAATCTCGGCTGATCCTGTCTACTTGTCTATAACCAGCGACGTGGACTTGTGGCTAGCATATTATGCTTTCGAGCAGAGTAGACATGGGTTTGGTTTGTGATTCTTGGTCGATGGTTTCTTATCAGAGTTTGCCAATATTTCTGATTTTTATTGAAACGGTTCCTATAAAAATTGACATTTCCTTCCTATCTCTCTTGCTAATCTCAAGCTATTTAGACTCTTGGGGTTCGCCAGTTTGATTATAAAATGCTGTGAAATTTCTCCATAGATGTCACTATGGATGTTTGTATGAATTCGCATTGTATAAGCATGTTTATGTATATTGATTGTATTGGTTGATTGCATTGTATCTGTATAAGTGAACTCGTCGCTTTTGAGCAATCTGTAAAGGCGACCGTTCATGTTCTATGAAATAAAATAAAATATTTATTGTAGAGATAATAAAGAGACGTGCGAAGTTAAGATGCAGTATATTTATTTTTAAATAAAAAATGTCACTTTCCAAAGTCTAAAGCACTAAAAGAAGTCGGAACTTCGTATTCTCGGCGAAGAGATGAATGCGTTGTGTAATAAGTATGACAAGAGTAGTTACTATAGTGGACAGGGTGAAGAGATTGAAATGGCAATGGTTGGGTCACGCAGCTGGAAGAATGGATGTGGGTAAAAGAAGTTCTGGAAAGGCACCCGAAGGAATGTAAAAGGGTTAAATGAAGACCGCAAGGAAGATGGGCCGGATGAAAAGAAACATGTGGGGTGAGGTAGATGAGAGTTGCGCAAAACGGAGACGAATGGAAGGAGAGGCCTTCATCCAGCAGTGGATGGTGAATATCTAAAGATGACGATCAGAGTTGATGCTGAAGCTCTAACATTTGAAATCATCTAATATATAATTTCGAAAGAGAATTTGTAAGGTTTGTTTGGGAGCTTCAAAAACAAATCAAAGTTTCTCTGACGATAGTTGAATATTATTTTTTTTTCGATTCAAATAAATTTAATAAAAAAATAAATGAATAGTATTACAAATACTGAGCGAAGCCGGGTAAAACCGCTAGTTTTAAATAAACGCTGAAAACAATAGGTTTATTTGGATGTTGAGGAAAAAAACTGACGAAAATTGGATCGTGATGAGGAATGGTACCGTTACAAAAGTTTTATTTATATTTTTATATTTCACAGTACAAAGCACATATGTATGTACATACATACATACATACTACGTAAAATTGACTCGCAAGAGTACATAGTTTTTCATCTCGGCTACTTTTGATATTTCGACGCAATTTGATGATTGTATTAAACACGCCAGGTGTAAATTAGTATGGTTTTTTTTTATTTCCATTGAATTTTTAGATTTTTCCGCACTTTTCTAATGAGCAAATCGAATGTTTATATAAAATATCCAGTTTTACCTCTTCTCTAGTATCGGAATGCGCGTATGGATATGTATGTATGTATAAGTAATTTCTTGAGACATTTACGTAAACATCGCAATTAAAATCGATTCAGCAGCTTTCGATTTCAGAGACTTCATACAGAAACCCCACGCGTGAAGAATATAAACGAACCGAAGATTTTATAATTCTACCCCTGTTTTTAGAGGTCATTTTCATTGATTGATGCCAAACGTTACGATAACCTATTTTGTATTCTCCTAAACATGCGGCTCAAGCATGTGCGACCTTTACCTCTAATTAAGATCTGATCGTTATCTAATTTTGAAATGCGTTATGTACATACATACATAATTCCGATATCGATCTCATTGCGCTCCGTATATTTATATGTATGTATGTTATCGACGGATTATATAATATTTTGATTATTATCGGGGACACCGAAAATTGCACTGTGTACAATTTGTATCAGCTTATACAATAGTTTAGCAAATTTTCGCATAAAGTGCTTATTTATAGTGTGCTCATTCAAGGTTTTCCGACATTTGTGGCGTGATTGATCAGCGATATCATAGTCCAAGGTTTGAGAAGCGAAGAGACGCACACACACACACACACTCACGATGTAATCAAGTTTTCATAGTATTGTGTAATATACATATGTATGTATGTTCCCTTAATTGTCGCCAATAAACAATCTACGTATGTATCTGCGAATGTAAACGTTTTGACATCGACGACTTTATGTAATCGATTTTCCGATATCAATTTGAATTGTGTGTGTCTAATGCTATTCGTGGATCGATTGGGTTTTGTGGAAGTCACTATTGTGCTAGCCCTTATTTGATGTTTCACCCCCCCCCCCCTATTTTAATTTTTTATTTGTGTAATTAATCTGATTGATGTTTGGTAGGGGTCGTTTGAGAAGAATTATTGATGTGTGGTATCGAATTTTAGGTTGTGAAAATCAATTTTTGTATAAGGATAATATTTTTTTTAAATTTAATTTGATAAAAAAAACGATTTTTTTTTCTATGGTGAAAATCACGATTTTTCTGCTGTTTGTTTTTCGTATTTGAATGCGTTTATCAAATATTTTGTTAACAGACGATGCTTAGTGTGATAATATTTGGTGAAATAATTGGAAAAAATTGTATTTTCCCAATACATATCTAGGAAAACGGTGTTTTTTTCATCATAATAATATTGAAAACATGTTTTCATTGGTAATAGAATTTGAAACGAGGTTTTTTTTTAATTATAATAATTGATTTTTATTTTAGACGATATATGAAGGGTAGTGCGATTCATGTCGTCCAAATAAACAAATTCTGATAATAATTAAAGGGCGCGGTTGTAAAATGCCGGGTTGTTGTAAAGGGCGCGGTTGTAAAAACGGGTTTGCCAGTAACAAAAATAAATTTGACGATTCAGTGAAATCATAACCAGTTCCGTTTTCATTGGGTAATCGTAATATTTTAGCAGCCAACACTTATTTATTTAAGGGTTAGGTAAGGGTTGGCCCTATTTATTTAAGATTAGGTTGTTAGGGTCGGTATTTATTGTTGTCAAATTTTATTTTTGTTACTGACTACCCATTTGTCGTTTGATTTTCTGGGCGAAAACCGAATCTATCGTGCGAGCTATTTTAGAGAGGGGCATTCTTTTTATTTGCCGGGACTATAAATATGGTACCCATAATTAAAGTTATGTGAAAAATGTTATGTAGAGGAGAACAATATGTTCTTAGAAATGTCAAAAAGTGGTTTTCATCGAAATTAATTAATAAATCATGAAAAACATATTGTGGATATTAAGATGTAGATGTAACCATTGGCGGCTCGTGGATAAGATATCTGGGGGTGCTGCGGTTGATTAAAAATAAAAAAAATGTTTATTTGGATTATATTTTACTATTAACATCAATATTATCAAAATTAAACATTATATGTATTTTATTTCATTATAAAATTGATTCTTCTGTCTTTTTTCCTTGAAAAAAGATCTATCACCTTTTCGTTAAATTTTTTACTGTCCGTAATCATTTTTTTTCAATTGACAGCATAAACAAAGCCGTCAATCTTTCCTGAACCATTGTGTTTCTTATACTCGTATATGTATGTCTTTATTCTATTTATTGATGAAAAACACCGTTCTGGCTCAAAGGTAGTTAAAGTTGTAAGCAGAATTTGAACAAGTTTTGCTATTTCCACACGAACTTTGCATAAATTGATTGCAAAAATAAGTTTTAAAAATATTAATAAATCGTTAATACTATGCATTTCTTTCCTTGAGTAAAACACTTCTAATTCAGTTTGAAGTTTTTCTTTATCTAGCATTGGATATGATTCAACGGTTAGTAATAGATCTTTCATTGGCATTTTCTTTCAGTACTTTTCAAAATTTTCTTTATTAAATAATTTCACAGCTTTTAATTGATTAGAAAAAGTATATCTTTCTTTTATATCCTTAATAATAACATCGCACATATTTTTGGCTTCTATAATATGTGCGATAATATATGCATCACATATTTTTGGCTTCTACTTTTTCTCGTATTTGTATAATGAGATTAGTAAAACTTTTTAAGTTTTCTTTAATTGAAAATGCATCGATATTACTAGATTGCATTTGGTTATAAATAATTTCTACATGCGGCATTAAAAAATTGTATTCAGTAAATTGGTAGAATCTGTTATTGTTTTATCAGTATTTTCAGAAGAATATTTAAGTTCCTTGAAAACATTGGCAATTTCTCTTGATTTTTATACCATCTTAAATACTTGGAGTGACGTGTAGAAGGAAGTGTAGAAAGGTAGAAAGTGTAAGAGGTGTAGAAAGAACGACCAAAGGTGCAGAAGAAATGACGAAAAGTGAGGAGCGTGTCGAGCGAACAAGAAATGTGTATAGCACTGTTGGGAGTGCAGTACGGACCAAGCTTCTAGCTGCCCCCGCGCCCCTCCTTCGCCCACTCGAGCAATTCCATCGAAAACCGTACTGCACAAAATCATAAACGATGCCTCACTTTCTGATATTAGTACCGCGATGTATGATCATTATTGGATGTATCGGTGTGCGGGCGAGCTTAATACACGCTTAAATAGTATTGATATTTTCATATAATATACATACATTTATGTATATAATAATATTAAATTTTTCTCAATTTGCTTGAGGGTGCTGCAGTACCGCAGTGCGTATGGACGAGCCGCCACTGGATGTAACATATAATATTAAAAAGATTTTTTATTCATATACAATACATATTCAATGAGCTATATTCAATATTCCAGACTTTGCAATACTCTTTTTCACTTAATACTATAATTATTATAATAAAAATGATATATATAAAAACGGAAGGATGTTTGAGTGCATCGCCAAGAATGGAGCTTTCGAAAAAAAAACAATTTTAGACTTATTAAGAGTTATTATTTCGATTTTGATTCCAATGACGACTTCGATGTGACTTTGGTACCGACTTCAGTCGCAATTTCGATTACGTTGACAATTGTTGTTTATTATTGTTATACTTATAACTGTATTTTAATTAATGTGTCAATTTTTTTTCCAAAACCCATTTATGTATAATACACATAGATGGGCCCTGGCGTGTGATTTTGGTCGGAGATCTTGTCTTCACTAACTGAGGGATGCGGGGGGTTTAACTAGCGGGGAAGTTGGGAAAAAATGGTTTTTTTCCCTACGACGCAGCGGTACCTATGTACTTACCTACTAAGAGAAACTGTGCATGCGCCATGTATTTTGCATGCGCCAAGAGGGAGACCAGTATAAGACGTGAGGGCGGATCTAGTGTATTATACATCAATGCCAAAACCAATTAAAATATCAACGGGCACAACACTAGTTTTAATATAGTGTGTGTTTACTTATAATTGTATATGATTTGGTGTAATATTGATAAATTGCTGGGAACAGTAGTTTCCAATTTACGTTTTTATCGTTGATTAATTTAAGCTGAGGAAGTATATTTTTTCCCATTGTATAAGTGACTGATTTTTATGTTCTTTTTACATACATTTTTTGTTCATTAAATTGATCTATTGTCTTTTTATCTGATATGTTTTGCGTGTAATAAACTACATAGGTTTAAAAAAAGCGAATAACTACCTTTGGTTGAGTAATTTTTTATTTTTTTTTGTAGTAGCAACGTTCAAAATTCATTATTAATATGATTATTATTATAAAGATTTATTTAAGAATAAAATTAATGCCGTTTGGCGGAAATGCTGTAGGGCAGTCAACATAATGATACCTCGATAATTCGAAACTGATACATTTATGTAATTTATATTTGTTGTATGTATGTACATATACATAACCAGAAACATAGCTCAGTGGTTAGCGTATAATTTTATAAACTAAGGGGTCATGGGTTCAATTCCCGGCCCGGTGCTGCTGGCCAAACTTGGATATACATATATGTGACTCCAGCTTAATCGTTTCTTGTCAGAGTTTGTCAAATTATACGATGTCATTTTTGAAACGGTTCCAACAAATCTATATAAATATAATTTCAAATTTATAATAATAATGTTATAAATTTATATAGAGTACATACGTACAAATTAGACTACATATATGTCGCCCTGGGGCAAAGCCCATAGTAGCACCATGGTAAATATAAATTTTATAAATAAAAAAAAGTATACATATGTACCAGGTTTAACCTAAGCAGAGCCGATGACTTTCATTAGTTATTTTATTAAAGCATATATTTAATTTTTTGTAAATTGTGAAAAACCAGCAACTTAATGTTTTTACAACTTCTGATTAGGAAACTTTTCTTTTACAATTTTTTACAATGCATCAAATTCATCGTAATCATTACAAAAAGGTGGACACTCACAAATCTTTCGTAGGGTTTCTGATTGTGAGAAACATTTACTGTACAGACTGTAAGAATTTTAGCCCAATCTTTTGCGAACGCAAACTAACAATAGGCTTGTAATAAAAATATTGTAACTTTAAAAATATCGAATTGTATTTATAATTTCATACTATTTTCATTCAACATGAAAGAGAGCGATTCGAATACAACTACGATCACCCGACCTTTATATTGTGTTGTGAATTTTTCCGCATACAAACACGTGAATGGCCACCTTAACTCTACGTTTTTTCTATAAATCGTTTAAAACAAGCTTTGCATACATAATATTTTTGACGCACGTACATAATTACATGCATACATATGTACGTTCAAAGTGCATCGAGTGCACCTTTAATTTCTTCGCCGTTTTTGTTCAGCAAGATCTTTCGATCTTTAAACATTCTCTACTCGTTGAACTTGAGTCGCATCACGATGCGATAATTTTTCAGACAATGCTATCTAAAAACCAATGACAAATTTCGAACAGATTATTGACACGCTCAATCAAATCATCGATTTGAATCAAACTACCGCACCCGTGTTTACGCACGCCAAATGTGTACGAATCCATTTAATGTTTATTGTAAACGAGTTTCAATTTATTGACAATGGCAAAGGTTATTATTTCCTTTACATCGTACAAATACCAATTGATTTTCTTTTGGAATGAGTTAGCGTTGAACTTCCATCCCGCACTTTGGATGTTCGTTATCAGTTTGGATTATTATTTATTACATATGCGCGCATTGCGTACTGAGAATTGTGACCTGTTTCTTTTTCGAAAGGAGTCGAATGATTGTTTTTGCTTTTGAATAATCTTGGGAAATGCTATTATATCTATACATATAAATGCATCCGAGAATATTTGCTCTTTCTCACTAATGTAATGTAATCGCCGGGAGTTTCGTAGTTTTCGTACATCATAGTTATTATATTACAGCTGACCTATTTTACATTGTATATATTTGGCTCGGAATATATTATTCGATCGATTGCAAAAATTGTTACCCACATGTTTTATATAACGGTGTTTGTTTTGTAAATGTAACATTAAAATTAATTTAACACGTTGACGACTTTTTTTTTTGATTGTTGTATTTACATACATGGTTCGTTTTGAATTAAATCCTTTAGAAAAATATTGTTATGAAAGTAGAATCTCGATTATCCGAATTGTATAAAATAAATCATTTGTTATAGACAGAAAAAAGTAAAAAAAAAAAATGTAAAAATATAAAAAGTAATAAAAACGTGAATCGAGCAAAGAGAAAAATTATATGAAAAATCAATTTTTCCCTTTGCTTGATTATTCGGATTTTCGGTACCGTTTTAATCTCCATTTCATTCAAATAATCGATGTTCGCTTCTTTTTTTACGATTCGTTTTGAATCGAGGTCTCAACTCCAAAAGATGCTGTAATATATTCGATTAAAAGTTAGAATTGGATATTTAAAAGAAATTTTGGATTTGCATCATGTATACTATGTGATGACTGATGAGTGATGAGCAAAGATCGCCGGCCAGGATTCTTTAATGCACAAAAAACGCAAGAGAGTAAAGAAAAGGTTGACAATAGTGAACCATTTTTTGTGCATTAAAGTATCCTGGCCGACACCCTGAATCGTACGCGGCAGGTTTTTTTTTTATAGATAATTTCAAAATTCACCCTTGGGGTGTTTTCGGTGATAAATTTTCCTTGTATTAACATTCTATATATATATATATATATATTAATCGATGCCAATATTTCCGCTTGGCTGAGACTTTACCGTCATGTATTGAAAATTTATTTAATTAATTTTTCTATTGGTGTTTTATATTGTTTATACATATGTAGGTAGCAGTGGCGTGCGGTGGAAATATTTCTGTTTCTATCGCACAACCTTATTTACATTTGCGCGAGTAGGATACAAGAGTCATACAGCATCTTCTTGTGTCCTGCTCGCACACTCGTAAGTAAGGCTGTGCTACGAAAACGGAAAATTTCACCGCACGCCACTGGTAGGTAGGTAGGTAGTTTTTACCATTTTTTTTTCATATTACATGACCGACGACACATTTCTTTTATTTTATTTTATTTAATAACTTAATATGCCAACACCCATGCGACGATTTGTCATCGGGTACAACCAGAGAAATGTTATATTAATAGAAGTGGCGTCATATTGTTAAGTGACGATTGTCCACAGACAATCCTAAGTAATTATAGCATCAGTAGTATTCAATGCTTGGTGCTCGACGTATGTCCGATAAAAACTTCTCTGTTTGTTTATATTACGTTCAAAAACACACAAATAAACAACGCGGGATACATTTGTATAAGTAAATTGATCCGATTGTATTCCGTGCGTTGTAGCGTATTTATAGAGATGTACCGCGTAATATTGACATCAATTATTTATTCGCGAGGGCCCTTATATTATTATTATTACATTTCTCTGGGTGCAACAGTAGTAGTAATATAATAAAATTAGGAAAACTTAAATGTATGTAAATGTCGACAATGATTTGTATGCATGTTTTCAAAATTGGAATAGAATAAATACAATAATAATAATAAGTGAAGCTAAAAGGAGGTTTGTAAAAAGCGAGATTTCTTTGACTCGTTTAGTTAGAAAGTTAATGAAAACGATTTTCTCGCGAGAAAATTGGCATTGAAATGATTACGTAGTTTGGTATGGCGCTTCAGCATCATTATCACCATCTCAGCAGGTGAATTGGTCAGCGGCAACAGGTGGTGGGGAGGGTGTTTCTTGTTATCTGTGATGTGTCGGGTATAAGAGGAGGTGGTGGGTGGGAGGTGGGGTAGAGTGCGATCGGTGACCGCCTCGTCGTCACATCGGGCTTCACCACCGGCCTGCCACCATCGTCTCATCCTGGTCACGTCGTCTCATCCACCGTCATCATGTACATCAGCTCGTTGTGAGTAGCGTTTCAGCTGAAATTCAAACTCTGTTATGTCACTCTGGCGGGCTCTTCTATTTATAAAACGCGCAACTTTGCAAAGTGTGTGTGTGTGTGTTTAGAGAGGCAACGTGTTCTCACAAAATGTTACACTTCTTCTACCTACATATGTACATACTTGACTGCCCACGTGTTGCAAATGTGCATTATCAATTCATGGAAGTCGTTTGTGCATTCAATGCACAAATATAATCACATAGATAGTATTATATATGCAGTATGGAGGAAGCTCCTTGAAAATAATTCGTTTTTCAATTTTTTTTTTAATCTCAAATTTATAAAAACATGTATGTATTAATAGTATTTTTTTTAATTTAATTGTCGATATGTCATCTATCAATCACATCTAAAAATTTAATCGCTTTTTGTCTCGTGCTAAATCTAGTTTCATTTTCAATGATAAGGTCAAATAAAGAGATTATGTTTATATCACTATGTCGTTGATTTATCGGATATATTCAATTTGTTGTTACAACGATCATTATTAGTTATCGTGTTAAAATGTTTGATAAGTGTTTTTTTTTTTTGCGCTGAAAAGATTAGTGTATATTTCCAATTAAATTCAGTGATTTTTTTTATGACATTGAAAAAAATTGTCTACCCACTTGACTAATTTGATTATTTTTTTTTTTTTTTTGCAGAACTGAAAGCCTGTGGGTTTCGACCGCCATCGGAGCAATCAGAGCTATAGTATTCGTTTGTGATATTCTCACATTTCCAGTTCACTTAGTTCTACAGAGACCATGGCAAAAGAGAGCAATGTCGAGGAGAGTCAAGGTAAGCAATGTGTATTATTGTTGCATGTTGTGTGTTTTTTAATAGCGCTGTGGAGTCGTTGAATAGCTGCGACTCCTGGATCTGTATATATTTCCGATCCCAATTCTGATTAACCCTTTGAGTGCTGACGTCTTTTCTGCTGAAATTTCGCCAACATTTCCAACTAGAATTATTTAGAAATCCAATAGAAAGCAGGTATAAAAATTGTAGGTAATCCAAACAAACCCTAGATAACTACCGCCGAGGATTTCGAGTTTTGTAAAGGTGTGTTTTAGACTCTCTAATTTATTATTAATGAATGCATTTTTACAAAACTAGTTCCATCTTCGTTTTTGTTAAAATGTAATGCTCAAAATCTAAAATAGTCAGTAGGTTGGGATTTCCATTGGAAAATTCTGCTATGGTTATAAATTCAGAAGTTCCGGTGTAAACCAGTCTTTATAAACATTGACAGGGATTGCACTACCCATGTTGAATCCATTTTTTTTTTTCAATGCTACCTTGAAGGGCTTAGCTGGTTGCATTCTTGTTTATTTTTTACATACTTCAGGCTGATGGACTTATTGGCAAAGCGCCGATCAGCGTTGGTTAACATTCAAAGGGTTAACGTCGCATCGAATTTTTGTTTTTATACCTGTAAGATCATTTTCAGTTACACATAGACTTTTGAAACTGCTACTTATACATTAGGCACACACATTGAGTAATTAAAATGCAATTGAAAAGGGAATCTGGAGTTGGATGAATTCTCCACCAAAAATAAAATAACTCAGACTTCACAGCCTTGCTTCTTGTCATCTTATCAATTTTATTTTATAGTTATAATGAGCGTAATAAATTTATAATTTTGCCCCATTGTAAGATGTTTAATTTATTACATGTTTACAAATATGGTGGCCTTGTAGCAATTCTCAACTCTATTATTGATGCTTTTCTGTGTTTATTTATTATCATGGTAAATAA
The DNA here is from genome assembly GCF_051622035.1 of Arctopsyche grandis. Taxonomy (NCBI): domain Eukaryota; kingdom Metazoa; phylum Arthropoda; class Insecta; order Trichoptera; family Hydropsychidae; genus Arctopsyche; species Arctopsyche grandis. Next base: position 22,071,169 of record NC_135364.1, on the reverse strand, counting down.
CATGCAATTGTCTACTGTTCGATGAATTTCTTCAGTTTTCCCTGTTGGTAAATAGTTTGTACATTGTTCACACAAGTTGAGGATATTTGTTCGATTCTTTTAAATATATTATGTACTTAAGTTGCGGTTTTGTTTTAAAGGCTCGCGTAGTGGAGGCGGACGAAAAATCCGTCATCGTTCGGAGTATTGCAAAGCCTGGACCGAATCATGTGTGGCTGTTACGTGAGGATATCAACACTATGGATAAAATGCTCCGGGCCGTTGTATTCGTACACGGACAGCAGCGTTGTTTGGGCACGAGAGAAATAATCAATGAGGAAGATGAAATACAGCCCAACGGACGTGTCTTTAAGAAGGTGAGTTTTACTCTGAGATTTGACGTTGAGGGAAATGTCTCGTTTCGTATAGTAATGTAACGTTTGTTCAATTTCAGTACAACATGGGAGATTACAAATGGAAATCCTTCACAGAAGTGGAAATCTTGGCGAAACATTTCGGAAAGGGCTTGAGGGAACTCGGTCACAAACCTAGGGAAAATATCGTTATCTTTGCCGAAACTCGTTTGGAATGGATGGTTGCAGCTCACGGATGCTTCAAGCAGAGCATACCAGGTTTGTTTTAGTTTGTGTTATTTTGTACTTTGTACGTTGGATGAAAATAACACTTTTTTTTTTTTTAATTTATTTCAGTCGTCACTATTTATGCAACACTTGGAGACGAAGCTATCGCACACGGAGTTAACGAAACCGAAGTAACAACAGTTATCACAACCCACGATTTATTGCCAAAGTTCAGAAACATCTTGGCAAAGACTCCTAAAGTTCATACGATTATATACATGGAAGATCAGATCAAAACCACCGACACTAAAGGTTTCAAAGAAGGAGTCAGAATTATCTCGTACAAACAAGTTATCGAAAACGGCTCCAGTTCTCAAGTCGGTTAGTATTTTACAACTTTCGATTCTCAGTGGATTTGTTTCGTTGATGTGTTTTTTTTTTTTAAATTATTAATACTTTCTTTTTATTTTAGAATCTGTGCCTCCTGGTCCTAAAGATACGGCCATCATTATGTACACATCTGGTTCGACTGGAGTACCTAAAGGCGTCGTGCTATCTCATGCGAATCTTCTCAGCACAATGGCATCCTTCGCCGATGCTGTACCGATCATTCCCGGTGATATTTTGATGGGATTCTTACCGCTGGCTCACGTGTTTGAATTGTTGGCTGAAAGTTTATGCTTGCTTGCCGGTAAAGAATACTTAATTTTTTATATTTACTATGTTACGTACATATAAGAGTATTTTTTCTATTGAATATATATTTTTAGGTGTGCCGATTGGTTATTCTACTCCTCTCACCATGATCGATAGTTCTAGCAAAATCAAGCGAGGTACCAAAGGCGATGCTACTATTTTGCAACCGACTTGTCTCACTACAGTTCCGGTAGTTATAAATTTTTAGTTTGTATTTTAATGTTAATTATATATGATGTTTTATTAATGAATGTATGTTTAAATTTCAGCTTATCATGGATAGAATATGCAAAGGTATTACCGAGAAGGTTTCGAAGGGTGGCGAGTTCCAAAACGCGTTCTTCCGTTGGGCCTACGTTTACAAAGAGAAGTGGATGAAACGCGGATATGACACACCGATGTTGAACAAGATCGTTTTCAGCAAAGTGTCCAGTCTGATGGGCGGCAAACTTCGACTGATGGTCTCCGGTGGAGCGCCATTGGCCCCCGATACTCATACTCAAATCAAAATCTGTCTGTGTTGTGATGTCATCTCCGGTTATGGATTAACCGAGACCACGTCCTCGGCTACTGTTATGGATTCTTACGATAGATCAACCGGTCGCGTCGGCGCACCAAACACCACTTGCGATATTAAACTTGTAAATTGGGAAGAAGGACATTACAGAGTTACCAATAAGCCTTATCCACAAGGTGAAATTATCATTGGAGGTGAGGAATTATTTTATTTGTATATATCCGTTGATAATATGTGTATTTTGACTAAACGTATTTTTGTTTTTGTAGGAGATTCTGTATCGGAAGGATATTACAAGTTACCTGGAAAATCCTCGGAAGATTTTACTACTGACAGTGGAAAGAGGTGGTTCAAGACTGGAGATATCGGAGAAATACACCCTGATGGATGTATTAAAATTATAGGTTATTATTAAATATCTTTGTGTATTATAAAATGTTTATTTTTTATTGTGGTAATTTATTCATTTATGTATTTGTTTTTTAGATCGTAAGAAGGATCTTGTAAAACTACAAGCTGGAGAATACGTTAGTTTAGGAAAAGTGGAAGCTGAATTAAAAACTTGTCCGATCGTTGAAAATATTTGTGTCTATGGAGATTCTACCAAACATTTTACAGTAGCTTTAGTAGTTCCTAATCAAAAACAATTAGAAGAATTAGCGACCAAAATCGGAATATCTGCAATGAGATTTGAACAATTGTGTGAAAGTACCGCTATGGAGAAAGCAGTGGTCAAAGAGTTAGCAGATCACGCTAGAAAATGTAAGTATTGCACACTAATGAGTTAAAAGTCTAGTTAAAATCAATGAAAGCGCAAGTTTTAATTTCTAATTGAATTTTTGCAGGTAAATTAGAGAAATTCGAGGTACCCACTGCTGTAACACTCTGCTCCGATGTCTGGTCACCGGACATGGGTCTGGTTACGGCTGCATTTAAATTGAAACGCAAAGATATCCAGGAGAGGTACCAAGGGGACATCAACAGAATGTATGCTTCTTGAAAGTAGGAAGGCGAGAGGTCGCTCGTTCCCGATGAGTGCAAATTAAAAAAAATATGTACAGTATTTTAAAAATCAATAAGAACTATATAAAAACAATATGAATCCCCCCCATATTGTGATGGTATAATTATTTTTTAAATTATTTGTGCAATTATTTATTATATGTAGTAATTGATTGTGTGATGATGTGTTAATAAATGATATGGTTGCATTTGTATTTTTGTTAAAAATGATGTGTGAAAAACAACAAATTATATGGTGCTATATATGAAAAAGAAAAAAATAATCCTCGGTAATTTGAATTATATATTTTTTAGTTGATCGTGGTTGTTACTCATGTGTTTTTTCTTATTGTGTAATGTATGTAAAAACTGATCTCTGTTCTGTATCATACTATTGTAAATCCATGTCTACTTATGTATATGTAATAAGCACGGAATTTTTGTATGTAATAATATGAAAATAATGTAATTATTTACTGTGCTATGATTAATCTCATCACATTTCATCTGTTTTTATCAGGCGTTTAGAATAATGTTTTATCGCCGCAGAGAGCCGTTTTAAAATTTCGCCAATTTTAATAGTGTTTTTATTATGTATTTATATTTATATATTTTGAATATATATTTTTAGCCAAATTTTGTTTGTGGTAGCTTTAAGACTGATTTATATAGATTTTTTTTATTTTACATTTTGGCTTTATTTAATGTTTATGTAAAAAAAAAAGTATTTCTATGTTAACATAAACTGCAATATCAACTATTTTTAACAAACGGTTGAGGTTAACTTAATTCAAATATGCACATTGTAAATTTAATGCACTCTACGATGATAATAATTATATAATATGTAATAGATATGAATTAGTGGTTTTTTTTTTTTATATTTATTGTGATTTTAATCTATTTTTAAATGTGTTGAAATGAGAGTGCGATTGTTCCATGTTTATTATTGCCGGTTTACACTTTCATAGTGTTGAAAAGAAAGAATGTTACAAATAAAATTTGTATGAACTTATTCTTTTTGCATTTATAATTATTTATTCACACCTGAAACATATGCAAATAAAACACACAAGATAAATTGTTTGAGAATATTTATTATTTAATAAATATTAAACTTTGAAGAAGTCTAAATATGAAAACATTTGGAATTTGAAATCGTTTTTTAAATACTGAGTAATATTTCTATACGAAGTCAATATACAAAGCTTGCATTCATTATAGTATGTATTCATTATTATATTAAGCAAATATATAAACTTTTGGCTTGTTTAAATGTAACATGGGTGTGGATTAAATAAAACAAATGGCATAAATTGAAGCTTATTCGAAGCTAATCCTTCATCTTGCACAGAAAACGAAGATTCATCATAGTTACTTCGTCATCTTGATTCAACTTAACTACACCGTCTTGATTATCTATCGATATCAACTGGCCGACAGCTTCCCTGTCCTCGCCCATAATGACTTTCACAGTATCACCCCTTTGCGGAACGATCGGCTCCAAATTGTCGCACACAATATTAACAACCCTATCCTCTTTAGGCAGATAAACCGAACACATTCCTCCGGAAATACCCCTGATCACGCCGGTATGCCCAGCCAGACCGGAGTGCGAATCCTTAATCCGCACTTCAATATCGGTAGTGTGCCACTCGCCCAACGGTAACGTATCCAAACCGGCACCGGGAGTAGACGGATTGTACGGAGATCTCGGAGCACCGCCTGGTGAGTACCCAGCAGGACTAGGTGTGCCGAGATAACCTGAAGGATAACCAGACGGACTGGGGCTCTGCTGGTATGGACTGTATGAGTGGTCCGAGCCGTACATAGTTCCGGGAGTCTGCGGCGTGTATGGTCCGCCTGCTTGGTATCCAGATGTGCTCGGATTGTATCCGGGACTGTGAGACGTGTCGTCTAGGCTGTACGCGTCGTGTTCGTTTCCGCGTGCCGGGGTGTTTGTGATGCTCGGATCCCAAGCGCCTTGGTTCGGAGTTCGGCTGCCGTCGTGCGATGGAGTCGCCGAACCGTAGTGAGGAGTGCGGGATCCGACGTCGTATGATGGCGTTTGCGAGCCATGCATCGGTGTTTTGTTGCCGCCTTCTCGGTAGTGAGGAGTCGTGGATCCGAAGGCCGGAGTGCGACCTGGGGTGCGGTTGTACGATGAGAAGCTTCCGTCCTTGGCGGGTACTCCAGCGGTGACTATGTGATCTCGGTTGACGGAAATGGTCTGACATTGTGTGTGCAACTCAACTCTTGCGGTGCTTTCCGTAGCGTCTTTGACGATTCCGACGTTTCCTTTGTAAGGTCCGCTGGTGATTTTGATGGTCGTTCCGATTAGTTCTCTGTCTCTCGTGACTCGGAATCCTCCCCTGCCGCGGCCCCGACCGCCCGAATCTCCCCGACCTGAAGGATGCATCGGCGACTGTATACGAGGCGACATAAAACCTAAACTGTGCATATTTGAAGTTGACGATGACCTATTTCCACCAGCCAGTTGAAGATGTCGCGTCTTACAAACGAATATACCTCCGTTATCCAAATACGTCCTCGATTGTAAAAAGGCGAAGTTCCTATACAAATGTTTTATCTCTCCGTCTCGTCCCGAATGTGGCCCGTCTACAACTTTGACGATGTCCTTCTTCTGTATATTATTTTGTTCCGAATCCAGAGACACCGTAAACCGATTCTCCCGTTTCTTTTGCAAAGCTTGCGGCTTGCACTCAATGACTTTACCTTGCATTCCTAATACGTGAAAGTTTTCCTTCTCCAACCGAACGATAACACCGACGGTTTGCGGATCGAGTTGAACCATATCGCCCCATTGGAACTGACCCAAAGAGTCAACACCCGTAGCCATATCGGAACACAATTGCAAATCACGCGGTAGTACTTCCAATTCATGCATCGTCAGATCTGAAACGAGCACAGCTCTATGCGGCTCCACTCGAACGATCAGTCCGGTATCTCCCTCGTATCTGCCAGCCAACACCTTAACGTGATCACCCTGTTTGAAATACTTCCGCAACTCGACAGCTTTAAATACTAAAGGATCTTTAAGAGCATCGTGCTTAGGCATCACCGTGATCATTGAACCGTCGATGGCTATAATTCTCGCTTGTAAATTAGCTAGATCACCAGAACACACCTCTACATTGTCTCCCATTGAGAACGAGTGTACACTGGATGGGTCATCTTTAGCCGGAGCGGCCAATTCAATATCAATTCCTTCAGGTTGCTCTTCGAAACGTTCTAATTCTGTAAGTGTAGGTTTTACACCTTCAGATAAAATAGCAGACATGGTAAAGTTTTTGTATAAGAAACCTTTTCTAGAGTATCGATTTCCTTCGAAAATGAGAAAGTCTCCGTCAGATGTGACTTCGCCGCCGATTGATCGAATCGCTTCGGGATCGAATGGTTTGGCTACTGGTCGTCTCTTCTTTTTGCGTTTAGCTGCATCGGATTCGCTTTGAACCGTCCGCAGAGCTCCTCTAAGTCTTGTATAATCGATACGGGGTAAGAGCTTCAAATGTACTTGATTCTGAGCTAAATCTACATAGTCGACTTGCGCTATATCGTCTCGGTAGAGACCGCGTTTCAATCTAACCCATTGTTTTGATTTCAAACCAGATTGTTCTTTAACCACCCGGAGAACGTCTGTCATTTCTTTGATGGGCACCATTTCTTGTTTCCAAAAACCCATTCGTAAATTACCGACGTTAGTAATAGCAGCTTTGACGTAGGTTTGTTTGTAAGATTCAATATAAACGTATCCTTTAACACCTTCGGGCGCTATGACCGATTTAATCTTGAGTGGCTCATCGGAGAATTGAAAAGCGATGAATTTCCTCATCAGCAGCAGTACTGTGGAGCGTTCCTCCCCAATTCTACATTTCACCATCCACAGATTGGGATCTTTAATGCCGGGAAGAAGAGTTTGTTGTGTGATTTCATCAGACATTTCTTCGCCACCGTCGCCAAAGTGACGCGCCGCAGCAGACTCGTCGGCATATTTGTTGCGTAGATATTCTTCAATTTCTTCCTCCCTCTGCGAATCCCACAGTGAAGTTCCTCGACGTCTTCCTTCGATTTCTCTCGCCGTCGGACCCAGTTCATCGACCTCGTTACCGACGATGCCCATTTCTTGGGCACCTTCTTCCCATTCGTCGTCTTCGTCGACTTCATCATCCACCTGCACATAATCGAAAATATTAAGAACAAAATTTGCAAACGTACATATTTTATAAAATGATACAATACCTCAGCTTCGTCAATAATAAATCCACCGAATCGGTCATTTTTTTTCTTTTTTCTAGGACGATCGTCTTCTTCATCTTCTTCTTCGTCATATTCTGAATCTACTAAATCTTCCCCTTCTGGCTCTTGTTCATCCTGAAAATGTGTGTATTTGATTCAAATGAAAAATCAACGTTCAATTATTTCATGTAGAATGTGGTTTTGCTTTACAAAGTGGTATATATATATAAAAAAATCTGTAGTCTGCTTTCATACAGAAAAACTGATTTTTAAACCGAATGCGTTTTACCACGAAATTATAATAAAAACTACACATACAGTATTTCTCTACAGAGAACAGATCGATTACTAGATTATACAATCATCATTTACAGTCATTCCCATCTACTGCTTAACCGTTTGCCCGCGGATTAACCGTTTGCGGATTAACTAGTTTTTTAATTAGTTATTAATTAGTTTTTTGTGGAACCATACTGAAACCTCGTTTATGTGACGTCACATCTTCATACAATTATGAAGAATGATTATTTGACAATTAATCCAAAACTACGAGATATATTATGTATTTTATTGTTTAAAATAATACATTAAGTGTTAATTAACATAACTGGTTACTTGAGTAAATATTAAAATCTGTATTTAAGGTCGAAAACTCGATTGCCAAATTCGCGAAAAAGGTGCCGCATACAGGGCTTGTTCGCTATATTTATTGCCGCGGGCAAAGGTTTAAGGCTTCTTCAACATACATTCGTCTTTATTTTGTGCAACTCTCATGCAATTCATCCCACACATTTTTCTAATTTCGTCCACTTCTCTTCCATCATCCTCTTACATTCTCTCGAATACCATTCCAGCACTTCCTTTGCCAACCTTTCGTTTATCCTTCTATATTCGAAACGACCCTGCATGAGACTTACGTTAAATGTACATGCTATCGCATTCGCCCCCCCCCCCCCACTCGGTCTGCGATAGCCAATTACATTTAGTTTCAGTTTTGTATAGCATTTTGATCAAGAAGTACAACATTGTCCGTGTGTATAAGTAATTGTCAACGTCATGTTATGGACAGTAAAACTTACAGTAATATTATTAAAGACCTCGCATTGAAATATATAGTTAAATAATAAATAATTAAAAAAAATAAAGAAATCATTTCACATTGCACGGATGTGACAGCTCACGTCTCACGCTTCATTGAATTGAGTGTAGCTACATGACCCACCCATTATCATTTCAATCTCTTCCTTATATCCACTACCCTTGTCATACGTCTCACCTACGTATTCCGTTTATCTCTCCCCGTTGTGCCAAGTATACATTATTCTATACTTTGAGTGCATTGAACTTTGTGTAAAATTCAATGTCCAGTTTCATAAAATATCATTACAAAAAAACACGATCTCAGTCAACAGTTATGTTGACTGTTGAATATACCTCAACATGTTCGTCACCAGAGGCTTCTTTGGCCTCGTCCTCTCTATTTGCGCTTCGATCCGAACCAGCCGAGTGAGACCTGAAAACATACGGGACAAGAATGAGGTTATGTGCGTCGAGAAATCGATAGATAGATTCAATCGAGACTGAATAGTGGTGACGAAAGCAAAATCGGCACGAAGCCATATGGCGATTAGAATAAAAGAAGTTGTATTGAAGTGTGTGGAGTGAGGAGTTACCTGGAGCGAGAGCGAGACGGAGAGTGCGAGCGAGAGCGAGAGGGCGAACGGGAGCGGGAGGGCGAGCGGCTGCGGGAGGGGGAGCGGGAGCGAGAGGGGGAGCGCGAGGGAGACCTGGAGCGGGACGGGGAACGAGAACGAGAACGAGAACGAGAACGAGATCGCCCCGACACGCTTCCCGACGCCACGGAGCCCTCGGAGTCCGACATTCTCTATCTATCTGTCGTCTCGTCACTCGATCGCTCAATCAATATCGTCAGCTAAACTAAGCAGTATGCGGTCAATCCATCCTGCAACAGAATCGAAGCGGCGAGTGCTGCTGCCACTATGTCAAACGGCGATCAAGCTTGCCAACTCATTCTTGCTCACATTGCAGTTTCTTCCGTTCTAGTTTTCTAAGGCTGGCCGCGCACTAGGCAGCCAGTTTCGGCAGCCAGAGTCGACGGCCAGTAGTCACCTTTCCGTCAAGCGTAGAAGAAATAATTCTTTACCTCTTGTTTCGTAAGAAACGCAAAACAAAGAGAAGATTTTGGATTCATTCATTCAAACAAACAGCGTTTCCACAATTTAATGGAGAAAGATGGATTGAGATAGCAAATGGTTTTGTAGGAATCTCGTCGTCGTCATCGTCATCGAAACATTCGAGAATATTCCGCAACAACAAACTACATTCCCGAAAACCAGACGTCGTACACCTGCAGTCATTATATTAAACTCAAGCGGAACGCCCCTACCAGTCGAGTGGAACCAAAACGGTCGAAACACGCCGCCACCATTAAACCACATCGAGCGGAACGGCGCCAATCATTCCAGAAAATTCTACGCCTCGACAAAAGTGCATTCCTCGTTCACGCATCAACAACCACATGCGCTTACGCATCAACAACCACTTCCATCAATCGTTCCAGAAAATTCTACGCCTCGACAAAAGTGCATTCCTTTCTTACGCATCAACAAACCACCACCATCGGTCAGGCGATTCCAGAAACACTATAAAAGGAGGTACAACCCAAACAACGCCAGTCGACCCACAGCAGCAAGCGTCGACATACAGCTCCTGACCAGCCACCACTACACTACGCGGACTTGGAAGATCAACCAGCCGGACGAGCCAGCAACACACTGCCGTATCCAGAGACCTTCCGAACATAGCCGAACAACGAGCCAGCAACACACTGCCGCATCCAGAGACCTTCTGAACATAGCTGAATGCCGAGCCAGCGACACTCTACCATATCCAGAGACCGCTGAACGACATACTTTTGCCCACAAAAACCATACCTTTGTACAACCATAGGCAAACAATAAAACTTTATAAAACTAGCACAACAGTGTTTCGTTAGGCCGGGATACGGTCAACACATCGCTACCCCGCCTACAGTTTCAATAAAAATGCAAATTTTCCCAATTGCATTGGTGCCATCGATGGTAAACATATATGTAAGATTAATAAAACCAAGCTTTCCTCACACTTTGTATTTGTGATTTCCTACCATCTTCGTCTTTTCACATCTCGATCACTATATTCTTCTGAAGACATATCCCATATTGCCTTACGATTTAATCCGTTAACAGATATCCGTTACAGATAATCCTTGAAAGGTCACACAGTCTCTGGGATTCTATTCGCTATCCGCGGCGTAAGACTTCTGGCTGCTACGTCAAGTGCGCGGAGACTGAAGGCAGCCACATACTAGCCACATACATTCTACCTTGCAGGCTCTGGCTGCGTGCAGCCAGCTGGCTGCCGTGCAATCGTACGCGATCTATTGGCTGCCGCAGCCAGGAATTCTTGGCTGCCTATTGCGCGGGCTCCAATGAGCCACCGTATGTTAGATTGGCTGCGGCAGCCTGGCTGGCGCAGCCTGGCTGCCTAGTGCGCGGCCAGTCTAAATTTAATAAATAAAAGTGTGAATAAGATTGCATAAAGGAAAAAAAGTTATGACAGTTGATAATATGCAATCAGACACAGGTGATCTAAAGTTGAATGGAGCGGTGTTAGAAAGAGTCAAAAGGTTTCAATACCTGGGTACTTGGTTAAATTAAGAGATGGACCCGGATTGTTCAGACTATGTCTGATGATCGGCTTTCGTGGCCTTACGACCCACGATTTGGCCGATATATTTTTGTGCTGGCCACCCTGCGACAGCGGTTGGCACACAAATTGACAGTTCTCGACTACGGTTTGGCGCGTAAACACCCCGGTGTTTACGGGGCCCACCTCGCCACCGAAATCACCAGCTAGAGGCTGGTGAGGGTTGTGACGATACTTGGAGACCAGCTCCAGTATCCGTCCGGTGTGCACCAGAGGAAGCTTGGTCTGTCTTCGTCCAGAAGGCAGACAACTGAGCTACGCGTGGCTAACCTCAAAAGGCACGCGTGGTTACTTTGTTTACTCCCCTCCCCCCCTGACCCCCCTGCTTGATCTCTGTATATATATGTATATATAAAATAAAGTCACCATACAAACAGAATTACAACCTGTTTTCATTATTATACAATTTCCTCCCTTTTTCCACATCACGCATCCCACGCACATTACGAGGGAGAAAGGGACAGAGCAGAGCAGCCGACATCAGCAGAGACCAGACCACCGACGACGAAGGAAGGCACCTTGAGGAAACCAGCCCCGCCCAAGCTTACCACTAGCTATCTCACAAAACCGACTTCGGGGGTGCTCTCGAGTTGAACATCCCTGGAGTCTGTACACGGATAAAGATTTAAGATTCGGCATCGAGATGGCTAGAATAGCGTTTATCAAAATGAAGGCGGCGCTTACAAACAAGCATCTCAATCTTCGTACGCGTTTGGGATTCGCAAAGAGCCACGCCTGGACAGTCTTGCTACCTGGATTGTGAAACGTGGACTCTGAAGACCAGGATGAAATGTGAATCTACAGTAGGGTGACATTTTTTTCCAAAAACATATTTCTAAATACTACAATTATTTAAAACGAAGATGCTGTCCTCGGCATGATAGGGAGAGGCAGGTATAGGAATATAGCACGACTTGTGCTATTACGAATCAAAACCAGTGATCTCATCATTGATCCTGTACAAACATGCATAACTCAAGGTCAACGTCCCCTTTGACCATTCCAGAAGAAAGAGTTCATCGCTTGATCGTAAAACGAACGAAACCCAACAGTGATGTCATCAGGCAGCCGCAACACGTGTCCTGAAAAGTCGTTTACACGTGGCAAACGACCACATTCTCAAACGAACGACGTCTTGGCGCTGACCCCATAGCTATAAAACACGCGCCTCGAAAACAGGTCAACACATGTCCCTAAAACACGTGTCCTGAAAACGAAGACAAAGCATCTGTACACGACACGCTTCAAGCCAGAACGTATATAAAGCGACGCACCAGCTCCCAACACCAGAGTGAACCTCTGGAGTTCAAGCAGCTCACTTCTCCGAAGCTCAACCTCTTCGTACATACAATAATAATTGAACAAACATAAATGATCCTCTTCCAAACCTTTAACCCGCCCTATTCAGGTAACTTATTTCTGTCATCAAGCGGGGAAACTTGGAGTACCTCGGACACATGATACGGGGTCCAAAATACGAATTTCTTCGTTTGATTACCACGGGAAAAATACAAACTAGAATTGTTGAAGTTGTCTTTTGTTCTTTTGTTACCTTTGGTCGTGAATATTTAGTGTAAAAAAGGTTTAATTTTCCAGTTACGCGCAAATCGTGCATGTTATGAGATTTTATAATTTTATATTATGGGGGATGAACGAATGAGACGACTGGCATGTTGAATGCACGTGTTTTATTTATGACAGCTGAAGGCAGAGTGAGTAGCGGCTCTCCGAACCCAGCCGAGTTGGTCCCCACTCACAGGAAGGCAACCAAACTCGACCATGTCGTATAAGCGAGCCGCCACAATATTTATATTTCATAGGCACCTACCATCAAGAAAATCTCGCGGGCATGAGCAGGTAAGGCAGCACCTTTTGGAGAGTGGTAAATTAAAAAAGGAAAAAACACCATAAATAATTTTAATTGTAAATTGACATAATTATCTTCCGTTCACATTCTATTGCAATTAATTATTCATTCAAGAATATGGCGTGATTATCTCGCACACGTTATTAAAATTTGGATCATGAAACATCCGACAAATTCATTCAAAACCGAGCACATAAATGTCGATGACTGGCAAATCAAAATTAATGAAGTTATGATACATTTATCAATTTTTGTTTTAAATTTAGCTAAAAATTTAGTCGAATTCAATAAATATTTTGATTAAAACCCCCTTTCCAAATCAGTGCGTCAGAAAATAGATGGTCGTAGTTAGGGGTGTTAGGTCTCAGTATACGTCGTGCGTGATCCGAGTGTAGTGGTAGTGGTAGTGATTGTGTGTCGGTGTGTCTGACGACTGCGCCCCCCAAATGTCTAAAAAAGCAGCCCCCGAACCGGCCAAAGAGCCCGAGGTGAGGCGCTAAGCCCTCCTGCATGCTTACTCTTTGCCATATTTCTATTATATTCTATTCTTATTCATATCTTCTAATTTGATATTTACCGGTTTTCGATCCAAAATCTGTTTATATATTACCACTCATCCATGACATATTGCTTAATTTTTCTACAATATTTTCAACCCTTTAATTGAAATTCAAAAATATCTCAAGTCTTTCATAAAGTCATGACATATGATTTAATTGATTAACCACGTCAATGGACACGTCACTCGATTTTTATTCTCAATTTATAAATATTTATTCGTACTAGGATTTTTAAGGATGCATATGTTTCTAGTCTAGTATTTTTCTTGTGAATAATTTTTTAAAATTTAATTTTCAGTTCATCAATGTTGACAAATGGGACGGATCATCTGTGAAAAATGCCATAGATGATGCTGTAAAAAACGTTGGTTTTTCTTTTATCTATTTATATGTTTATCATTTGAGATGGTGTTTCAACTAATTTTTCAATTTATTAATTCAAGGTATTAAAAAATGATTTATCTTGCGAAGAAAAGTATGGTTTGATGGATGGTAGACTGACTCTCGGTGGTCTAGCTGTAGGAGTTGCTCTCTATGCAGTCATTTGGGATTATTTATACCCATTTCCACAGTCAAAGTATTTACATTTGATTCAACAGTGTGCTTATGCATTTTTTAATAGTTTGAAATAAAATGTAATTATTACTTCCATGTTTTAGGATGGTTTTAATTGTATGTGTGTCGTCATATTTTGTATTGATGGGTATTTTGACACTGTATACAACATTCAAAGAGAAGGGAATCTTTGTCGTTGCTAAAGAAACCGTCGGAACTAGTTACAGGGTCTGGGAAGCTAGTTCTTATATGAAAAAGTAAGCGATCACTGATATAAATGTATGGAAAAGCTAACTTTTATCTCATGAAGTCTTTATATTTTTAGGTATGATGATAAATACGAGTTGGTGCTAAACATGTACGATCCGAAAACGAAAATGCATCGAGAAGCAACTTTCAGCAAATCTGTCGCAAATTTTATCGATAACGATGGCTACGTTGTCAATCAAGTTGTAGAGAATGATGTTATAAAATTATGGAACTCGTTATCGTCTGAAAAAAAAGATAAATAATTTTTCATAATTGAACTTCTCACTGGTTTTGATTATTTAAATTAATTTTTTGATTCCATTTACTTAATATATAAAAAATAAATTATGCTTAAGCAAAATAGAATTTTTATTTCAAATCCACTGGATCCTGTTTCTTATTTAAGGAAAATTCGTAATTGGATTTACACGAAAAAATAAATATTTTTCAAATTTCGTATACAATTCTTCATACTGGATAAAGTTTCTTCATTTTCAAGACATCATTGATACTTATCTAATTAGATGCTGACTTCTTTGATGGTAAATACAAAGAATTTTTTCATATTATATCCGAGTTGAGTTTTATAAATTAAGTAAATATCATTTACATAAAAATATTGGAAATAAAAAAGGGTCTATGTCCCCAAAATCGATTTTTAATAGTGTATATCAAAATCAAGTTTGTTTTGCTCATAAGTTTGTTGTACAATGCATTGACAAAAACCGACGTATCTCAAAATCTTATAAATGGCACATAGATCCTTTTTTATTTCCGGTACTCATATAATATTTAGTCTTAAGAAAAGCACTCAGAGAATATTAAAATCAGAATAGTTATTGGAAACAAATAAAAGGCATTGATTGTACAATTACAGTTTAACCAGTACCTAATATAGTGACTACTATCTATTACACGTTTTGTTGTTAGTGAAGATGTTTTTAAAATAATGAATCTAATATATAATTTCGAAAGAGACTTTGTAACTATGTAATGTTGGTTGGTAACATTGAAAAAAAATCAAAGTTTCGATTCGATATACATATGTATATTTTTTTCGATTCAAATAAATTTAATAAAAAAAAAAAGAATATTTACTATTAGATTCGACGTGTTTAAGCTGTTTATATTACAAATACTGAGCGAAGCTGGGTAAAACGACTAGTAAATTAATATTTTAAGAGTGAACAGTCCAAATCTTTTTCAAAAAAGTAGTCCCTCTGGATTGCTTCCTCCCAGTAATAGTCGAGTCTTTTGGCTTGATTGTTTTTCAGTTCAATTTGAATGACCTATCATTGTCAACAATCTACAGCTATTCACCATCCATTGCTAGATGAAGATCTTTCCAGCACGCTTCCACTCGTCTCTGTTTTGCGCAACTTTCATCCATCTGACTCCACACATTTTCCTAATTTCGTCTACCCATCTTCCCTGCGGTCTTCCTTTTACCATTTTGAATCATCTTGGGTACCATTATACCATTTCTTATGTTCCCTTTCGTTCATTCTTCTAACTACGTGACCTGCCCATTGCCAGTTCAATCTATCCACTATTTCCACAACCCTTGTCATACTTCTCACCCACATATTCCGTTTCCTGTGTTTCCTCGTTATGCCAAGACTACAACTTTTCATACTTCTTCGAGTGTGTAGGACTTTGTGTAGAAACTTTGGCGTTCAATGTCCAAGTTTCAGATCTTAACGTTATAATTGGCAAAACACATTCATCGAAGATAAGATTACCTAAACACAATCTGCTTTAGGTCATCGACTTTTAAGAGTCTTTAATTAATATTATGTATTAGATATATTATTAGCATTTATAAGGATTGTAAATAGGTTTTTGAGCTCTTTTTCCTATTATGCTGTAGATTAACATTATAATAATATAATACTATGATTACTAACCAAATTAAACTAAATTGTAAAATAGAAAATGATCAGTAGATCAGTAGCTATTAAAATAGATATAAGATGTATTGTGAACATAATTTCGTAATAATAAAAAACATTTAAAAACCAAAATCAAATTCATCGAAGATCTTTTTCGTCAGGCAAAGTGGCATTTTTGATTTATTGAATAAACATAAAATGTTTAAATGTATTTATATTTTTACGAAATCTGAGCGTAAGCCATATGTATATTGGAAAAGAATCAAGCTTATATCCCAAAAATTTGAATCTGTTGAGAGGCAAAACGAACGAATCGCGTTTGACAATATCAATGTAAGTGTAATTTTGAACGACTTTAAAAATGAAATGAACAATCTTAGGCGCTTGCTGATACAATTGCATTCGTGGTCGATACCAGTTGCAAAGGGAACCGAAAATGAGGGTTCCGGGAATTATATAATTTCGCTGTGACTATTTTAGTCGAGCGGCGTGTGTTGGCAACACTGATCAATCTCACGCCCCTCCTTGTTGTGGAGCTTCTAGTCGTCCAGTCGTTCAGTTTGTCTCTAGCTTTTGCGTCGTCCGCTCCTACCTCCTGTATTCTGCGTCGTCCCGACATCGACAGGTACGTTTTTATTATTATTTTCATTTTCATTCATTCGCAATCCTCAACTTGAGACACCTGGCTTTTAACGTTCTCAAATAACATGTCGTCATTATAAAAATAAATAAAAGCCGGCGTTTTATAAACAAATAATGGTAAAGGTAAAAATTCACCTATAAATTACTACCCCCCCCCCCTATCCTATATCGCTAAATATTCAACAGGCAGAACTTAAGTGTTACCATAATTATAAAATTATCTTTTGTTTTTTACTTTTTTTAAATGTTAACATTTATCTCGCGTGAGTTTTATTTTAAAAATGATGATGTCATAATATACGATAGAAAACTAGTTTTTAATACGCATTCATTTGTTTTTTTTTTTAAATTCATATTGTTTTGCTTTGAGTTGTGTTTTTAATGTATATGTAGACAAATTATGTATGTAGACTTTTCCAACTTTTCACCAAAAATTTTCTTTGAAAAGAAAAGTCAATTGTTTATTAAAAAAAAAAAAACTATTATTGAGTATTGAATCTATTCCCTAGCGCGAATAATAAACAGATTCTTCATACAAATGTACGAAAATTCATAAGAATTTTCATCAAAAAATTTTCACAGCAATGCGAAGTTCGCTTTTTTATAACAAAACCGATTAAAACTCAACGATTATGTATTTACTGTGTATTGAATGTGTGTTCTTTTCTGCTATTATTTTTTTTATTTATTTTAATTATAATTCAATTCTCCCGTGTAAATATTGTATTATTAATACCCATACAATAAGTACTGAGTTTTCATTTCTTTTGATGATTATTGAGTGAAATTGCGATTACCCGCACACGTGTTGTGCAACTATTTTAATGCAGTTGCAACGATATTGACCTTGCAGACTGCAGTAGTTTATGCATTAAATGGTCTTGTGCAATCTGAATAGCTTTTCTTTGAAGTGTTCTTATCTCCGGTGTAATAAAACTGTCGGCGAAATGCGGAAATTGCAAAAAAAAAAATATTGTAGAATAGATTGCGGTTTTCCGTTTGCAGGAAACTCCTGATTAACTATTGTATTATTCAATGGTTTTATTCTACATATAATAGTTTCGCCCGAATTATAATTTTGTTTTCAATGAACTTGACTGTAAGTTTTAGACGTGGGAAAATTCAGAACACAATGGTGACTTTTTCGTTTTTTTTTTCACATTTGAACATCTGCCAAAAGTTTCATACATTTCGAGCTTTCCCTTTTTTATATATGAACTAGAATAAATAATCGTGTCGACGATACCTACAGCAGACTTCTATGGTATTTCTTCGAAAACTTCATCAATCGATTGCGAAAATTGGAATGATTTGGTAGCTTTCATGTCTTTCGTGTTTCCAAGTATACAACCGCTGGCCTGAAACACGTTATTGATTATTTTTGAACTTTAGAATGTACACATACAGACATTTTCATTGTATTCATCTATGTAAGTACATAATGTTTAATTCAATTTCGAAAAAAATATGTTAAAATTTTGCAACGACGATGATTATGTTTCATATCAGTATCGAATTGCTTAATTTTAATATATGTACATGTACATATGTAATTCTATTAATTAAATCAATATGGTTATCATTATTAAATTGTTGTATAAAATGAATAGAATTTTATTGGAAATAAAATCATACATCACCACTTTTCCCTTTCACTATTGTCGAAGACTTAGAGCGAAAACACACCGAGTGGTATGGGATGTCACGTCCTTCGGCTCGTGACGGCTAAAAAAAATGGCTCACCGTAGTGCTTCCAATCCCGGAAGATTACTTCAGCACCGGTATTGTGGTGCTAGGAATTTCCAATCCCGGGATCCCGGTGCTAGCACCGGGAAATCAAATGAATAACAAAAAAAGGAAAAAAATGTTCAATTGCATATTTTCATATTTCAAACCCGTTCAATTGCATTTTGCAAACTCTCCCGATGTTTCACGCAAAAAATACTCCTCATATTGGCGTACTTGTTTTGGAAGTTTGGCTACATTCTTTTAATTTTCGGTTTGCATCCATAAATTTCTAAGATTTAATAAAAGTAATTTAATGTAATCAAATAAAGTAAAAAACATCACTTTGATTCATTGATTCGTTTTTTACAAATAGTTTGTACCGTCTAGTAATTATTCATTTAAACAAAAGAGTGTGGATAAGAACCCAAATATTATCACACGAAATTATTTGTGTAAAAATAATATTTTTAAAGAAATTTTGCCAGCACCGTAATCTCGGTATTCAGACTAGTTTCAGCACCGGGATTCACGGTACCAGAAAACACTGGGATCCCGGGATCCCGGGACTGGAAGCCTTAGTTAATCGTTGTCAAATTTTATTGTCAACCATTTTTTTTGCTCCTATTTTATCGGACAATGGAGAGGTCTATTGTTATTTTATGGCGGCAACTCCACCGCCTATTTCTGGTTATAATTTAAATATAAGCAACTCTAGGTATGCAGTTTTAGAAATCTTTAAATCTTTAACTTTTTTTGCATTTGTTCTTTTCTTGAAAGAGAGTAAAAGCGCAGACACACAGTGGTACGCGGTACGTATTTTTTTAGATAGTTTTTCACGTGTAAAAAAACCGCTAGCACACCCAATACATTCCATCACAATCCAGGCCAAAGCTCACCCCCCGGTGTGTTTTCGATGATATTTTATCCTTGTATTGATATATGTATCCTTGTTTGACAGTAATAAATAACGGTGATACCCATATTTGAAGACATTCGAAATAATAAGATCGCGCGAATTAATAATGACATGAAGACACGCCCTTTCACAGCATGCCGTGCCGGACGATTCTGTGTGTCTGCACTTTATTCATTCCTAAAATGAATATACGATGATTGATATTTGAACTAATTATGTTTAGATAATAAATAAAATAAAGTAAAAATGCAAATTTACAAAATATTAAAAAAAATTCGGGTGTGACCAACCCATGACTTTATCTATGTATTTGAGGAATATAAGAAGGTTACAAAACAAAATTCGATATTGAACTGATGACTATGATAGCGATACAAATTGAGCGCAAATGTATGGAAACTTGCACAAAACAAAAGTTCTACTTCCGGTTGTCTGATTGTGTTCAAATTTTTTTTATTACTAAAAATCACTATCAGTATCATACTCATTAAATATCAAGAAAATAAAAATAATTTTAAAGGTCAAAATAAAATATTGAAATATTGTTTTAAAAAAAAATACTACTTCCGGTTTACGAATTCTGACCAAAACCCTACCAGCTCTAAGTTAGTACATAAAGGATAGAAATATAAATTTTCAGCTTAATACGTTCAGGGGTGCGGACAGAGTAGTGGGCACAACATTTTTGACCTTTCTACGAGGAAAAAAATCCCACTTCCGGTTTATTAAATTAAGTGATTTTTTTTTTATTTTTACTTAAAATTACTATTTTTATTATACACAATAAATATCAAGAAGCTTAAAACAATTTAAAAGATCAAAATAAAATAATTGAAAAATAATGAATTATTGTTTTAAAAAAAAATACTACTTCCGGTTTACGAATTCTGACCAAAACCCTACCAGATCTAAGTTAGTACATAAAGGATAGAAATATAAATTTTCAGCTTAATACGTTCAGGGGTGTGGACAGAGTAGTGGGCACAACATTTTTGACCTTTCTACGAGGAAAAAATCCCACTTCCGGTTCAATTAATTAAGTGATTTTTTTTTATTTTTACTTAAAATTACTATTTTTATTATACACAATAAATATCAAGAAGCTTAAAACAATTTAAAAGGTCAAAATAAAATAATGAAATATTGTTTTAAAAAAAAATACTACTTCCGGTTTACGAATTCTGACCAAAACCCTACCAGATCTAAGTTAGTACATAAAGGATAGAAATATAAATTTTCAGCTTAATACGTTCAGGGGTGTGGACAGAGTAGTGGGCACAACATTTTCGACCTTTCTAAGAGAAAAAAATCCCACTTCCGGTTTATAAAATATAATAATTTTTTTTTATTTTCATCAAATTGATACAAGAATTATACTTGAATTTTTTTGTGACGAACACACATGTTTAAGGGGTCGAAAAAAATAGTGGAAGAAAAATCGAACAAGAGTAAACTGCTACTTCCGGTTGACGGATGCTAACTAAATTTTATAATTAACTTGGTATTAAACTTAAACTTCTAGATATGAAATTTCAGTTCAATAAACCAAAAGGTTTCTGAAAAAAACATAAAAAACTTCGATTCTCTAGAGTAAAAGTACTACTTCCGGTTCAGATAGAAATATTTAAAAAATATGAGGTTATAAAAATTATTATTTGTATCATATTTAAAAAAAAATTAGTCCGATTCAGTTAGTGGTTTGGGAGATAATTGAATTCAAAAACTTAAAAAAAGAGGACACCTATAAGGCGAGGTACCATTTCCGGTCAACTTAAAAATTTGAAAAAAATTTACGTCGTGTCGTTTTAATAAATCGTGTAAAGTCGACCATTATGTACAATGATTCTGGATTGTTAGAGGGTGATCAAAACATTGCTAATGGATTTGCCGACTTTTTTAAATCAGTTTTCAATAATCCTACTGATTCCATGGAACCTACCAATGACTCGGAATTTACTTTCCCCACTTTAGCGATTAATCATCTTGACTCTTCCGATCTGAAATATGGCTTTCTAAAGTTAAAAAATATTTATTCTTCCGGTCCTGACTCCATCCCTAATTACATCCTAAAAGGATGTGAGGTTAGTCTCTTAGAACCTTTAAAATTCATTTTTAATTTAATTCTAAGGAACTCTTCATTCCCCAATTTATGGAAATGCTCTAAAGTAACTCCTATTCATAAGAAGGACGATAAATCTTGTGTAAGGAACTACAGACCAATAACTATCTTGTCAGCGCCAGCCAAAATGTTTGAGGTAATATTACACAGATACATTTTTAATCACTTTCAAAGTATGCTCATTGATCAGCAGCATGGCTTTCGTCCGGCCAGATCAGCCATTACCAACTTGTTATGTTTCTCTAATGACATAACCAGCACTTTGGATTGTAATAATCAAATGGATGTAATATATACTGATTTTGAGAAGGCGTTTGATAAAGTTGATCATAAAATTTTGGTTAGTAAATTAAGTTTTATTGGATTTACTTATAATCTTGTTGGTCTTTTTATTTCTTATTTACAGGATCGACGTCAATTCGTTAAGTTTGGGAGTTGCTTTTCTTATGAGTATGTTGCCACTTCTGGGATTCCCCAAGGATCAAATCTTGGCCCTTTATTATTCCTAATATTTATCAACGATATTCAATCTTCTATTCACCATTCTAAATTTTTATTATATGCGGATGACTTAAAAATCTATAAGAGAATAATTGATTTACCTGACGCTCTTTATTTGCAAGAGGATTTGAATTCTATTTATGAATGGGCTAATGTTAATAAACTTCCCTTCAATATCCTAAAGTGTCGGGTCATTTCTTACTCTCGTTCTCGTTCTCCTATTAAATATCCGTATAAATTTCATGATTCTCTTCTTCAGAGAGAATTATTTATATCTGATCTGGGAATAGTCTTCGAAAATAGTTGGAGTTTCAACATTCACATTGAGAATATCTGTGATAGGGCAACAAAAATCCTTGGATTCGTAATCCGTAATTCGTCCGAACTAGGGGTCACTGCCATTCGTCTCTTATATTGTACATTAGTTCGCAGTGTGCTCGAGTTTGGCTCCATTATATGGTCTCCCTATCAACTTCGTTACTCTCTAATGTTGGAACGAGTCCAAAGGAAATTCCTTAGATTTTTATATCTGAAGACATTTGGATTTTATCCATATCTGTTCCCTAGTGCCTTTGTCTTGGGATCTTTGGGTTTCAACTCCCTGGCAAAGAGAAGAGATTTATTTCTTGGGAAACATTTCGTAAAATTACTTAGAGGAGAGATTCACAATCCCACTATCCTGGAGAAACTAAAATTCTGGGCCCCGGAAAATCGTAGAGTTTTAAGAAAACATGATATATTTTTACCAATTAGGGCTAAATCAAACGTGCTCATGAACTCCCCCCTCTCGAGAGCTGTTCGACTCCTTAACTTACTGGCACATTACTTGGACCTATTCGATGCCAGTTATGTTGAGTTGGTGGAACACATCCTAAATAGCACGATATAAATTTTTCAATCTTATTTCATTGTTTTTATTTTGTGTACATATTTTTTACTTGATTTTTATTATTTTTTTATGATGTTTTTTTTTTTTATTTATGATTTTTATTATTTTCTTATGTTTTTTTTTATTTATGATTTTTATTATTTTTTTTTATGATGTTTTTTTTGTAATTTTTATGATTTTTATTATTTGTATTAAAATCACATTGACGCTTTGGGGCAACCTGTCAAGTCTCTGTGGTATTGATTTTTTAAAATAAAATAAAATAAAATAAAATAAGAATTTCAGTAACCGATACTAAGTTTCAGTTCGATAGGACTAACGGTGTTAAAAATATCCCTAAAATAAACACCCACACAGACACACACACACACACACACACACACACACACACACACACACATTTTTTCTAGATCATGAAAACGTGATCATTGATCGATTCTGAGTTCGAATCAGTCAAAATCTCGAGTTCGAATTTTCGCATGATCACAAAACTTCATCTATTGTACTACGTACATAAAGTAAAAAAAATCAGATTTTCAGTCGACGAAACTTTGAGAAATTGTATTAAATTTATGCATCTTTGGCATGCAACAGAACGTGATTCTAACGTGCATATTTGTGTACATACATAACATGCATTCATGTACGTATGTCAGTGGCGTAGCTACCGCGCCCGCAGACCCTGCAATGCGGGGGGGGGGGGGGGCGCCACAAAGCAACGCGCCTTTTTTACTGATTTTTTAATTTGTTCTGTAATTTCTCTATAATATTTTTTTAAAAACCTCTCTTATTTTTCAACCTATTTGCATCTCGTTTTATTGTATGTACTATATGTACATACATTATTATATTTTGAATTCATCCTCATTGTGTAATTGATCTATGCCAATAGGGCTAGAAGACTGCCGTCTTTTTCCATTTTTTGAACTTCAGTGCCATTTTTCAATCTATTTGCTGAGAATTCTCTCTTATTCTTGTATATTTACTTTATCTATGTACATAGTAACAATATATGAATATTTCTAATGAAATACAAGATGATGATCTTTACATATATATTGGACATTTAAAGCAGCTTCATGAGGATATGCAAGTTAGATTTAATGATATTATACATAAATCTAAATATTCCAGATAGGGTGATTGATCAATTTAGTGTGAATGTAATTGATATTGATATCGAATTGCAAGAAAGTCAGAAAGATCTACAAATTAATATGAATGCACAAGTAAGATTTAAAATCAGTACATATAGATAATTTTTGGATCAGCACTGAAATGGCGAGTATATTTCCACGTCTAGCTTACATCAGGCACAAAGATCACACTAAATTAAATTGTCTTTCAATTTATCACTTTCAATTTATTACCTATTTTCAATTTATTACTTTATTGTCAATTTACTACTTATTTCCAATTTATTACTATTATTGTCAATTTATTACTTATTTAACAATTTATTACTTAAATCATTTTTTTTATAACGAAAGATTGAAAAGAATGAATCTCAATACATTGAAGACGAGAAGAATAAGAAGCGACTTAATCGAAGTCTTAAATATTAAATAATCATTATAATTGTCATATGTACATATGTCCAAAACTTTCTTTCAATGATAACACATCTTAGAGGTCACTCCTTAAGACTCCAAAAAGAAAAAAATCGAATAAATTGATCAGGGATTCCTTCTTTTCAAACAGAGTGATTTCATTTTGGAATAGTCTTCATTTCCCAAAAAGGTTGGGGACCCCTGCTTTAAACAGATTGTGCACTGCTTGTTGGTCGTCCAGATTACACTATTAATGCACTTCGATATATAGGTAAAAAAGGTTTGAATTATTAATTTGGAAAGTTATTTTGCTGTAAGGATATAATATGAATATATGGGGGGGGGGCTGGAATTCACGCTACGCCACTGACGTATGTATATTTACACTGGAATTAGTTGCAGAAACAAACCAATCTATACACTTTTGAAGCACTTAAGTCCAACCTAGAACAATAAGGTCGCATTGAAAACGACTTTCGGTCGAATTTTGGTTCGAGTCCTTCACACACATCCATATGTATGTAGATCAAAACCGACCCAAAACTGAGCTCATATGTACTTGAAATTATAAACGAAAGTCTATTGTAGAGTGTGGATTACATACATACATATAATCAAGTTTTAACAGACCCAAGTGCTAAACAATTTATTGATGCGGAGAGATTAGCCAGAAGATCACCTGTGTGGTGATGAAAATCCTTGAGCGTACTCGCCGCGACCGCAATTCACCACGGAATTGTTCACCATGACCATGATGTCATATGAATGAGATGACGTCATGGTGCCGACATCGTGAGATCTCGCTTCGATCTCATCCATGGTCGAACGTTTTAGAGTCACTATATGTAGACATATGTTGTAATTATTTTGCGTTTATTACTCGTTGGATTGCCGATATCGCTCAGCTAAGATGTATACTTATGTACCTACTTGTGGGTATTAAAGAATTATACACCATAAAGTCGTTATCTTTAGATGTTTGTATTGAATGAACCACTAGTTGAATGTCGGTCTCCTATCGGAAGTGTTTTGGCTGTACGAAAGCTTTCGGCAACCTGTTGATAGTGATAGTCTCCATTTACTTGAAGTGTTCTTATTACAACCATTTTTTACTGTATCTGTGTACGTAGTAAGGCTTCCAATCCTGGGATTCCGGGCACCGGGATCCCGGTGTTTTCTGGTACCGTGAATCCCGGTGCTGAAAATAGTCTGAATACCGGGATTACGATGCTGGCAGAAATTTCTTTAACAATATTATTTTTACAAAAATAATATGGAAAAAAAACATAAAACAACATTATATAATGAACAATGGTGGGATGAGCAATGAAAGTCATAGTCCATTTGTTTGCCACCAGTTTTTTCCACCCGTTTCGACGCCGGGTTGCCGTTTCCACGAAATGGTATGAACGGCCTGTATTGTGTCGCAGATATTATGCTCAACCGCAATGATATTTGAAGCATATTTTAACCGATTCGAACTCAGAATCGACCACTGATCACGTTTACGTGATCTAGAAAAAAATGTGTGTGTGTCTGTGTTTCTGTGTGAGTGTCTGTATGTTTATTGTGAGTCAGTGTATTTTGAAAATTTCTTACATGTAATAGAAATTATTAATATTATACCCCAATATTTTTTCCTAAATCTAAATTAGTACTTTTAATTTAGAGAATCAAGGTTTTTTGTGTGTTTCTAAGAAATCCTTTAATTTAATGAACTGAAATTTTACCAAGTTATGTATAACAGTTGGTAAACATCCGTCAAACATGTAAAATGTAGCCAAACTCTCAAAAATAGTACGTCAATATGGGAGTATTTTTTGCGTGAAATATCGGGAGAGCTTGCACAATGCAATTGACCGTTTTTGAAATATGAAAACATGCAATTGAACTTTTTTTTGTTATATATTTGAAATCCCGGTGCTAGCACCGGGATCCCGGGACTAGTACGTAGTAACAATAGACGAAGTTCTGTGATCATGCGAAAGTTTGAACTCGAGATTTTGACTGATTCGAAATCTGAATCGATCACTGATCACATTTTAATGAT
Organism: Arctopsyche grandis; assembly: GCF_051622035.1. NCBI lineage: Eukaryota > Metazoa > Arthropoda > Insecta > Trichoptera > Hydropsychidae > Arctopsyche > Arctopsyche grandis. The sequence goes on along the minus strand of NC_135364.1, from coordinate 22,044,851 downwards.
CTACAAAAAATGTGTGTGTGTCTGTGTATTTTTTGAACACCGTTAATCCTATCGAACTGAAGCTTAGTATTGGTTATTGAAATGCTAATCGATACTGCGTAAATTTTTAAGTTATTATACACTCCCCTTATATGTATGTACATGGGGGTCCTCTTTTTTTAATTTTTGTATTCAATTATTTCTTAAACCACTCAGCGGATCAGAATAAAATTTTGTTACATGTAATATAAATGATAAATTCCATATTTTATATTTTTAAGAATGTTTGTACATCAACCGGAAGTAGTACTCTTACTCTAGAGAATCGAGGGTTTTTTATGTTTTTCTTAGAAACCTTTCGGTGTATTGAATTGAAATCTCATATCTAGAAGCTTTAGTTTAATACCAAGTAATATATAAAATTTAGTCCCGTCGACCGGAAGTGGCAGTTTACTCTTGTTTGATTTTTCTTCCACTATTTTTATATCCCTTAAACATGTGTGCTCTTCACGAGAAAATTCAAGTATAATCCTTGTATTAATGTGAGAATTTGAATGAGGTCAGAATTTGTAAACCGGAAGTACTATTTTTTTGTAAAACAATATTTCAATATTTAATTTTGACCTTTAAAATTGTTTTGATCTTCTTGATATTTAATGTGTTTATAAAATATTTATAGTGTTTTTAAGTAATAAAAAAATTTACCCTTTAAATGTGTGCTCTTCGTGAAAAAAATTAGTATAATTTTTATATCCGTGCCATGTAAATAAAAAAAATATTAACAAATTTACGTACGTACGATTTTTTTCTATACGTCTCATATTCCTGGTCACATCCGCTTTTTTTTATTTGTTAAATTGATTCTGTTGCTATTCATATTTGATATTTTATGAATTTTGGGTTCTCACTTCTTGTGTGCTATTTTACTGGCATTTAATTTAAGGGCGTTTTGGATATTGCGAATCTCTTGTTGTTTCAATGTATGCAGGTTTCATTGTATTGGAAACGAGTTTTGCATCCATATTTATTTGTACATAGATACAAGCAGTGGCGGTTCATGGCCATATGCTTGAACAAGTGGAAGCGGACCAAAATCTACTACTGCACTTACTTTTTTTTTTTAATTTTTCTTTCAATTATCATATATTATTCTTTTAATAGCCGTTTTATGTTATCGTTGACGTACATAAACATATACTTGACACAAATTTTTTTTTTTAATAAAAATGGTAATTCATAATATGTAATATGTATGTACATAAAAAGAACGATTCGGATAAAATGCATCAATTTCTTTTAACCAAATTTATCTTCACTTGGCATCTTTTCATCTACCAGATTATAACAATTCTTTTTAAGTTCTTCAGGTCATTGGGGAAGAGTCTTGGGCTTTCATCATGATGCTAAATCGTGCCAAATTGTCTGTTTAATTTAGACTTTATGAGTGAAATTACATATACATACATACTTTCTTGAGAATAGTTAAATATATATTACGATGCATGTATGCCATGATTAGAAATCGGATATAGGGTTTTGCTATTGCTATGGCAAGGAGTTCTTACTAAAAACTTACTGAATCGTACGGCATGGGTCGTGCTCATGGTTTCCAGCTGTGATGGGCGTATGTCCATGTCAATGTTAATTCGTACGATCTTATTTAGAAAAGTTTCTTCTACATTTCTTCAAATATGGAAATTACTGTACACGATCATTCTCAAACCTATGTCAATAAAAGGATAAAATATTCAATAAAATAAAACTATTCAAATAAATTTAATAAAATGTTTACTATTAGATTGGCCATGTTTAAGCGGGCTAAGCCGGGTAAAAACACTAGTATATTACATATATTTAAGAGTTTATATCGAAATGAAAAGTTTGTCCGAACATTTACTTTTTTTATATACCTCTTCTTACTTCGCCTTATTAATAATGGTTGTGGTTATTTGCAGGTACTATATCTGCGAATTATAGCCTATTTTCAGGTACTATATCTACGAATTATTGGCTATTTGCAGGTACTATATCTGCGACAGGCGCAAAGCCTTCTGCACATGCGCGTGAACTTATAATCCGATTATAATTTCTTATATTTAATGTATGCTAGACTTGTTTAATCAATCGTTCATTATACATGAGGCAAATAAATTTCGCACGTTATTATAATAGATTTAAATCATTTAGCTAGTTCGCGACTTGTACTTGTATGTAGGTATTATATGTACGTTGTATATGATAATAATATTCTAACAATTAATAATATTAACTAATTTGGACTATATTTTTTACTCTACGTCACTTTACGAGTTCGAACTAAATTTTAAGAGGTTTAAAACAAAATTTTAACAGTAAACACGCTGACAGTGACAGTTCACGCGCATGCGCAGAAGGCTTTGCGCCTGTCGCAGATATAGTACCTGCAAATAGCCAATAATTTGCAGATATATTACCTGCAAATAGCCACAACCATTAATATTTCTATTGAGTTAGGGGGCATAAAAAAGTTTTGTGGAAGATCCTTTTGTAATTTAATCAAATTTGGTGACCCTAACATAACTCGTATTACAATTGAAATAGTAATTGATTACATGCTTTTTATCGACACTCATGATTATAGTATTGCGTATATTATACTTCTTATTGTGAATTTAATGCACATGTTCGTATCGTGACTGTTGTTTGATCATTTCAAGAGTTTATTGATTCGTCTTCTTCTTAAGTAAATCTTACGTCGAATGAACAATGGATTTTTTTTTATATTTTCTTCGTGTATTGAATTAATGAGGTGCTGGCGGATGCAGCTTTCGCAGGACAATAGTTAAGTCTACTACGAGGAATGTCTCCGTACGGTTTCGTTGTATGCCAATTCTATTTTAGTGGGTTTCCGATGATGCACCGTTGCAGGTTTGGCCCGTGCTCTGCACCAATACAACTGCATCAGTGAAATGCTAATTACCTAACGAGTGGTGAACTTCCTCAACTTTATATCAATTGACACGGAACAAACCGCCAAAATCCAACATTGTGTGACGATCTCATGCATTCGATCGCTGAATTTATAAATGTATGTACATACATATATCGACACCTGTTGATGCATTCTCAGATTGGCATGCGTTTCGTTCCAGTTACTGCAATGTATATATCATAAAAACTTGCTTATATCCATTATGATAATCGTAAAGTCTAGTTTGAAAACAATTACCACTATCTGCTGAGTGGGCAATGACGTACACGTGATTAAGTATTCATAAAAAAGTGATAATAGCGAATCTAAACGACTCTGTAAGCCAATATTGGCGAACGTTGCAGTATAATAGCTCTCTCGTTAATCAAAATTTTCGTAATATACGTCATGTTTCAAAATTAATAATGTTGTTTTGTTCTATTATTTTCCCAGATAAGGCAGAATGGCTGCCCGATGGCGCAAAGTGGCAGCCGGAGGTGTTGCAGCAGCAGCCGGAGCTGCTCTTGCTGTTAACCTCTTCGCTGGAGAAAACTCTGTAGAGGTATCTTTCATTTATAAATGATATTTGTATTTTTTTATTTTATCTTAAATTTATACCAGGAAGGCGTAACAAGTCACCTCAATGCGCCTTCCTGGCTAGAAACATTGTACATTTGATAAAAATATTATTAGTATTATACAAAGTACATAAATACGTATCAATTCACATCCACAGAGACATTTATTGTCAAATTTGTAAATTTGCAGCATTTTAAACAATTCAGCGAAATTCGAGACTGCTGAAAATTCGAGATTTTGCGAGAAAATGGGTTAGGTTGCCAATTTGTTGAAACCGTTTCAATGAAAATCCGATAGATTGGCAAACTCTGATAGGAAATGATCGACCTGGAGTCACAAAACCAAGGTCTGGGCAGTAGAAACCAGTGGGATTTGTTCCCGTGACCACTTTGTTCAAAGCACTATATGCTAAACACTAGTCTATTCTGCTGGTTATTCATATGTATAACCAGCATATGTATGTATTTGTCAAAAATTTAATACAATTTTTAATTTATTTCAGAAACCATTTAGTGTAGCTTATGCAGAACCAAACAAGCGCGTTAAAAGACCTCTACCACCTAGAGCTGAACAAATTAAGTCGTTACAATCTGGAGAGATTTATGACGTTCTCATTATTGGCGGTGGAGCTACTGGAGCTGGTTGCGCTTTAGATGCCACTACTAGAGGTGGGTAGCGGATCCATCAGATCTTAGTATATTTATGTATATCTTTACCGATCTTGTTTAATTGTATACGTATGTCAATTTTAGGTCTTAAAACTGCTTTAGTAGAAGCAGACGACTTCGCGAGTGGAACTAGCAGTAGGAGTACCAAATTGATTCACGGTGGAGTTCGATACCTTCAAAAAGCTATCATGCAATTCGATGTTGAACAATATCGTATGGTAAAAGAAGCTTTGCACGAGAGAGCCAACATGCTCTCGGTTGCTCCACATCTCACTCATCCACTACCCATCATGCTTCCAGTTTATCGGTTCGTATATTTTCTTGCAAATTTCTAATGAGCTTGTCTTTCGATAGTAATGTTATGTGTATAGGTGGTGGCAAGTGCCGTACTACTGGTTCGGAATCAAGATGTACGACTTGGTTGCTGGAGATAGGAATGTCAAAAGCTCATACTACTTGTCCAAAAAGAATGCTTTGGAATTGTTCCCTATGATTAAGGGTGATAAATTGTGCGGTGCCATCGTTTACTATGACGGTAGTTATTAGTTTGTTTTTATTTATTAATCTTTATACTTGAATAGTTTTGCTCAATGGAATTGACTCATATAAGTCATTTTTGACTCGGGCAACTTTGTGAATCTCTTTTTTATTGTATAAAAGCAAACTCATCACATTTTATGATAGTAAATGACAATGTGTTGTTACCAAATTTAATAAGTTTGCTTTTATGTTTTGCAATAAAGTTGTGAATGTCAGTATATTACTTAAATGTGTTGGATCTATTACGCGGAACGATTTCTGATTGTGTGTGTTTTACAATATAAATTCAAATTATAGGACAGCAAGACGACGCTCGTATGAATTTGGCAATAGCTCTCACTGCTACTAGACACGGTGCAACTGTTGCCAATCACGTTTCAGTTCAGAAGTTATATAAAACAGATAATAAATTAAGTGGAGCTAGATTAAAAGTACTATTTCTATTTTTTTTTTTTATAGTTCTTCATTCAAATGAGACTTTTTAAAATGAAATGTATTTTTTAGGATGAGTTAACCGGAAAAGAATGGGACATCAAAGCCAAGACAATCGTCAACGCCACCGGTCCTTTCACAGACTCAATTAGGAAAATGGATAATCCAGAAGTGAAAGAAATTTGCTGTCCATCATCAGGTGTTCATATCGTACTTCCCGGCTACTACAGTCCAGATCAGATGGGCTTGTTAGATCCATCGACGTCTGACGGGCGTGTTATCTTCTTCTTGCCGTGGCAAAGACAGACCATTGCTGGAACGACTGATCTGCCCTGTAAAATTACTCACAATCCAAAACCAACAGAAGATGAAATCATGTTCATTCTTCAAGAAGTTAAAAATTATCTTAATCCAGACGTTGAAGGTTTGTTACCAGTATATTCATACTTCATTACGTTAAGCCTTTCAGCATTCAATATCTATTTATTGAGGGCATTTCGATTTCTTATAGCATTTTTCATGTATTTAATTTTATTTCCAGTACGTAGAGGAGATGTTTTATCGGCGTGGAGTGGTATCCGACCTCTAGTATCAGATCCTAACAAAGGTGATACACAATCTCTTGCCCGTAACCATATCGTGCATGTAAGTCAATCGGGTCTTGTGACAATAGCCGGTGGAAAGTGGACGACTTACAGAGCGATGGCTTCAGAAGCTATCGACGCTACAGTTCAAGGTTAGACGCTAAAATTAGTGTAAGCACAATGTGTGATGGTATGTTATGTAACTGGAATATGTAATTTTAGCGGGTAACTTAACACCTCTGCATAAGGAGTGTCAGACTGATGGATTCCTAATTGAAGGTGCTCACGGCTGGACTCCGACCATGTACATTCGGTTGGTGCAAGATTTCGGTCTTGAATGTGAGGTGAGTTGGGCTTGTAGCTTAAATTATTACATTTTTTTTTGTTTTAAGTAAACAGTATAGTATTGAATAATTGGATTTTAGGTTGCACAACATCTGGCTAAGTCGTACGGCGACCGTGCTTTTGCCGTTGCTAAAATGGCAGCCTTGACTGGAAAACGTTGGCCTATTATCGGTCGCAAAATTCATCCTGAATTCCCATACATAGATGCCGAAGTCAGGTATAGTCATTTATAATTTGTTACGTCTATCTTGATTTGTCAAGCTTAATGATATTTATCAATTCGTCTTTTTTTAGATATGGTGTTCGAGAATATGCTTGCACCGCCATAGATATGATTGCAAGAAGACTGCGTCTTGCCTTTTTAAACGTGCAAGCTGCTCAGGAAGCTCTGCCTGGAATCATCGATATTATGGCTGAAGAGCTGAAGTGGTCTAACGAAGAGAAAAAGGTTATTTTTTTGTGTTATTGATAAATGTATATATTTTTTCATTAATGTATTTTAAAAATCAATATCTTTTTTTTAGAGACAAGAAAAGGAGGCTTCAGAGTTTCTTCAAAATGAAATGGGACAAATGGTTAATCGTGCCAGCAAAGACAAACTTCCGATCAACTTGACCAAGGATGAGATTAATACTTACATTAAGAGGTTCCAGATCATTGATAAGGATAGGAAAGGATATGTTTCGATTAATGATATAAGAAGAGGATTGAAGGTAGGTTTTTTATGTTATTTTTTTAATATGATTTTTTTATAATAATTTAATAAGAAACAAATCAATATTTAATGTAAAAAATTAGTTGTTTATATATTTTTCTTCAATTATGATTTAATTTTTATTTTTTATTTAGGGTTTATTGAAACAATTGTCGTCGAATTGTGTTATTAATTTTTTTTTTTATAATTTATGATATACATAATATAGTATGTAGGTGTTGATTTTATGAAATTTTTACCATGACCTATTCTAGGATTTGGGAATGAAACCTTCGAAAGATGAATTGCATTCCATTTTGTCTCAAATTGACGCAGCATATAATGGACAGATGGAGCTAAGTGATTATTTGCAGGTAAAATTTTAGTTTCCCACCGTGACGGAAACTAGTGTCCGCACAATCCGTTCTTCACAGGGTGCAAAAGCTGATAATGCTATGGCTGATTTTAATAACACCAAAACTCTTCCCTACTGTATACTACATTAGGGTTTTCCCGCTCCCTAAACGGAGCCACACCTATCATTAATATCGTATGGGGCTAGTAATTGTCTAATGCTTTTTTTTTATTCGATTATTTTCTTAGAATTATGGCGAGGAAGTGCCGGGTGAGGAGTTGCACGAGATTCTTAGGGAAATTGATACAAATATGAATGGCCAAGTCGAGTTAGATGAATATCTACAGGTTAATCGCTGATAAATAGTTACTAACAATTGCTTTGTTTTCACTTTTTCTCTCGACTACTACTAACTCAATCTGTTACGTTTCTGTTTTTGTATGTGTGCATGTTTTGAATGAGATCGTACACTCTTTCAAATAATTCTTTCTTAATATATAATACTCGAATAATAATATTTTATGGGTGTAAATATAAAATTATACTTGCAACATTTTTACTTCATATTTCTAAAATTTATGTTTGATCTAATGCTTTGTTTAAACGTTCCAATTTATAATACATATTCGTGGTCACAAATTTGCATGTTTTATTATTATTCAATTTTCCATTGCTTTGGGTTTTATATTATTATACTTTTGAATGTAGTTATTTTTTATTTATTTTATCCATGTATATTATGCTTATTTTCATATCCCTTTACATAAAATGCGTGTGTATGCAAGTGTGTGTGTTATTTATGTGAAAATATTCACCTTAAATTTTACAAATGAATTTTTCAAGTGTCGTGTTGGTTTTTTCATGTGTGAATATTTCAATTTTATATAATATTTAATAATAAAATGCAAAGAAAAATATAAATTCTTATGTTTAAGCATTCAATAACTTTAAAATTAATTATTAAAAAGCTAGATGATCAATATTAATTTATGTTTTAATGTAAATTTATTAGATGATGTCGGCTATAAAATCAGGCCATGTCGCATACTCACGGTTTGCAAAAATGGCCGAGATGGAAGAAGAACAACACGAGAAAGATAAACTCAAGAAGACTATATCCGTCGAAAGGAGTGGTGGTGGCCTCTAAACATGTCAGCGTTTCTTGTTATTTATTTATTAAAAATTTCGATTTCTTTCACAGACGTAAATCATTCATCACTTGTCGCTGTATATAAGATTTTGCTCTTTTGATTTGTCTTATTTATTTGAAATTATTATAATATTAAACACTCGAGCTTGAAAATTACTATGAACAATTTTGTTCTATGAGAAATATCGTCTTCTCTTTGTTGCTTATTTTTAATTATTAATTTTATAAATAAAATAATACAACTTTTAGTTTATGTTTACATCTTATTCATTGAAAATGATTCAAATATCTTTAATCTCAATGTATCTTTAATTAAATACATTTTAAATTTTAAAACTATAACTTAAGTATTATGTGTATACATTTTTAAGTTTTATAAATAAAAAAAGAATATACATATGATCTGTATCAGTGTTTTATTAATAATTTATAACTTTATTAAAACAACAGAGTTTACAGATGTTAAGTGCAAAGTAGAGATTGTAGTACTGTTCTGCCAGCTTAACGGTAAATCGGCGAAATTTTACCATCGATAAATAACGGTAAATTGGAAATTTTACCGGTAATTACCGTTAATTATTTTATCGGAAATCAAGTGCATGTAGTCATAATATTGCATTAAAAATCGAAGCAAATTGTAGATTAAGTAGTTTGGAATTTGTTGTAAGAGTGGATACACAGACCAACCAAATAGTAATATATGCGATCATTTATTACGTTTGTTTCAATTATGAGCCTAACTTTAAAATGGTCCATAATTAAAATTAAAAAAACTTTAAATAAATAAATGATTGGTTGAAACATAAAAAAAATATATTAATAATTATTACGAATAGACTATATATGCGTATGTATTTATGACATTATTCACCTGATATTTATTTTAAATTATTTATGATTTAATTTAGGCTAACGTTTTTAGGAAAAGTAACCACATATGTACATATGTATGCAGTGGCGGACTGGCCATACAAGCGAACATGCCCGATGGCATGTGGGCCCCACTATCTGTTAGAAAATATGGGCCCTCAGTAAAATTAAATAACTTTTTATTAAATTAACTCATCATCAACCAGCGATTTAAATTAAGTTCATACTTTAAAAATAACATTTGATTATACTTCGACGATATAGTAAGATTTAAATACACAATTTTAAACAGTTTCCATCCACACATCCATGTATATAGAAATATAGGATAGGGGCCCCCTCCCCAAAATCCAGATTTTCGATTAACATTAATTGAAAATATCATGCATTTTTTTCAGGGACGTAATTTGGGGGGGGGGCATAGGAGGGCACTCACCCCCCTAAGTTAAGGAATAGTGTGAATTTAGAAAATATTTTGAATTTAATGATTAATGAGATTCTATGGATCTATGAATGCTACGTTTATTTCTTATGTATGTTACTTTTGGGTAACTAATAAAATAATCGCTGCTATGTGCTTTGAAAAAAAAATTATTTCAAAGCAAGTATATTTTGGTTTTTAAGTGGTATGCCGTGGGTAAAATTCTTAGAAATTGTTCATTCTATAGAAAGGTCCCCTTTACTTTATTTCGCCTCAAAAACAGATGTGTAACGTTTATTTTTTCGAAAGTTTATATATTTTTTGTTTTCAAGAAAGATTTTAAATTAATATTTTACTGAATCGGTTCAATCACAATTGATTTTATTTTTTGTCGTATTTTTATTTTATGTATTTGCAGACGTCCATTCTCTCACGAAACAACGAATGAGATGAATTTAAACTTCATGTGTAACAGATTCGGTCCAAAAAAAGTTTTAGTTATTTAATAAAATTGCTTTCTGACCAAAACCTTATCAAATTTAGTACATAAAGAATATAAATTTTCAGCTTGATACGTTCAGGGGTGTGTTAAAAAAATTTTTTGACTTTTTTAAGAGGAAAAAATTCCACTTCTGGTTAATAAAATTTGACGATTTTTTTTAATTATATTTTCATCACATTGATACAAGGAATTATACATAAAATCGTGAAGAGCAGACATATTTAAAGGGTCGATTAAAATAGTGGAAGAAAAATCCGGTAAACTGCCAACAGGAGTAAACTGTCACTTTCGGTTAACGGGTGTTCACGAAATTTTATATATAACTTGGCATTAGGTTTATAATTATAGATATGAAATGTCAGTTCAATATGTCGAAACAAAAGTTTCCGAGAAAAAAATAAAAATACCTCGATCTTATAGGGTAAAAGTACTACTTCTGGTTGAGATAAAAATAATTTTTTATTTACATACATATCCATATATAAAATAGTAAAAATAATAAAAAGACACACAGAAACACACTCAGACAAACAGAGCCGCACACATTTTTTTATATTATGTAAACGTGATCAGTGATCGATTATGTGAAGATTTTTGGAAAAAAATTTTCGCCTGCGGCGCTTTTTTCGCTTTACATAATATTTTTTCAAAAATAAACTTATTTTTTTCATATTTATAACTCAATAAGGTGTATGCAAAGAAGATTTTCCATTTTTATTCCGATATAAAAAATATTTTTTGAAAAAAAATTCAATTTGACAAATCTTTGCCTGCCCTCCCCAAGAAAAAGCTGAAATGACGTCCCTGATTGTTTTCTACCGAAAGTAAAAGCCGGTTTTATGCCGCATTATTTTATGATGCATTCTATTTACCTAGGACAAGGGTTAAAACGAAATATACAATGTAATTTATGGATCTATTTTGCTTTTGCCGTTTTTATTGTACCTAAATTTGTTTATTCCCATTTTTGAAAATTTTATTTATTTTTTACCCTTGATTTTTAGCGTGATGGAAAGAAGAAAATTTTGTTATATGGGGGGGGGGGGACAAATTTTTTTAACCCTGGGGGGGCCCCCTTTAACTCCTGGAATGCACTAATTTCAGTCCCAGTCCGCCACTGTATGTATGTATGTATGCACAGTTATCTAAACCACACAATTTTTTCATTTACCGGTAAATAACGGTATATAATACCGGTAGTGTGAAAAATTGTTTACTGTTTACCGGTAAATTGCAATCCCTAGTGCAAAGGTATGTAATGATTATTTGAAATCCTTACAAGAATTCTTCATCTTCTGGAACAAAGAAATTTTTCAGAAAACAATTGATAACTGGCTTACCTAGTTAAAATAAACGAATTTTTGTTATTAATCCACAAGAATAATCGAAATATGATTTTTTTAAGTGGAATTTTAATTAATTATATAAAGACAATTGAATATATTATCCCTATTAATTCCATTCAGATTCGTGTAAATACTAGTACGAGCTTTTAGCTCGAAATTTAACCGATTTAAAATTCAGCACACTTCCAATTAATTTTTTTAAACGGAAACAAAAATAGTGTGGTCAGAACACTATCCCAATAAACATGTTTCAATAGAAAAAACTCAATATAAAATAGTATTAACAGTGGGGAAAAATCCCAAATAAAAATACGTACTTTTGACTTTTGATTTGAACTGAACGACTACTTAGAGAGATTTGAAAGCTGAAAAGTACTAAAAATGAAAGAAAAAATACTCGACTATAGATTCCAATATTCATTTTGAACAGGAAATTGACAGATTTTGAGAGATCGACCGAACAACACCAAGATATAGAAAAATCGCGCGATTTAAAAAACACATACATATCTCTGAATCTCGAGCTAATCAACATTTTTCATTACCAGATTCATGTTTACTGGGCATAGATATATAAGAAAAGTCATATCTCGTCTCTGAACCATTTTTCGTATCTAACAGTGTTATTATTATACACACATATGTATGTACATGTATTACATACACACCTACAAAATAGAATAAGAAGTATACAACATACTTCGATTGTGAAACATACATACACGTTCAGACATATCGGCTATGTTTGATACAAAATTGTTGAAAAAAAAATGAATAGTTCAAAAGTTCTACTTCCAGTTGAGGTAAAAATGTTAAAAAAATATAACTGTATGAAATTTATAATTTATATCATGTTAAAAAATTCAAAAAAAGAGGACACCCATGTATAAGGTGAGGTAACATTTCCGGTCAACTTAAAAAGTTACGTCGTATCGATAAGCATTTCAGTAACCGATACTAAGTTTCAGTTCGATAGCACAAACGGTATTCAAAAAATCCTCAAAATACACAGACACACATACTAACAAACACATATTTTTTATTACATATTCACGAAATATTCACTGGAGTTGAGGCACGATTTCGATAAAGTTTGGTAAGTACGTGTTCGTATTACGATGGTTACGTAAATTATACATACATACATATGTACATGCTTTTTTATAATATCTTAATAAACCAAATACTACACTAATTTATTGTCATATGATACTGTAATGTGGGAATATGAGAGAGAGTATCCACTGTTTAAGTGCATTCGTGGGTGAACAATAGATACCCTGAATTAGGCTAACCGGACTCAGTAAGTGCCCGAACAAAGGATACGCTGGAGTTCTCACAGACCTGAGCGAGTGCGTGCGTAAACGATAAACTCGCCAGGGTAGATCTTTAAGTGCCTAGACAATAGACACATTAACGGATTGGGGAAGCTGTGCTGTGCAACTTGTCCTTTATAAGGAGGTACACACGATAGATCAGATTATTCTTGAGTGAGTGGTAGATCCGTGTGGACCTCCCGTTGAATAAATGCTGTAAAGCGACTTTGGCCTTTTATTTGGTTTCTGAACCCACCCCTACGCAACAATACTAAAGATCTGTATAGGTTTAGGTATATCTTACAAAGATTCGTCAATCGTTCATATCTTTCCTTTAACGGCAGTTTTTGACACTAAGGGCCGGGCCGCACCGCTCAACTCGCGAACAACTTGGTTGAGGGCGACCAGATCAATGCATGCAGGTAGATGGAACATGCCGCACTCGTCAACTTGTTTGTCGCACACATTTCCATACATTTTTTCATGTCGCGCAACAAGTCGGCCGACAAAGTTGCACGGTGCGGCCCGGCCCTTAAAGTTTATCAAATCTCTATCTTGGACGACTCGATATACTAAACGATAGCTGTCAATTAGTGATAGAAACGTTAATTACAAGTATTTCATCTGTCCATATGACCTGGCAGCACAATAGTGCTGCCAGGCGTTCCGGTATTTCGGGTTTGTCTCGGTTTCAAGCCTCTCGTCCCGAAGGGACCTTTCGAGACAGCCAAATGTCCCGGTTTTCGATAGCTGCTTATTGGCCTTTGATTGTTCAGAAATACTGACCCCCCCGCAGTTATGAAACTGCAAAAAAATGCACGAATCTCAATCTCACCGTAGATCCACATCAAAAAAGCAAGAAATGCGAGATTGAGAAAATCATTTTTTTTTTCAATCTTCTTTGGCAATAAGTTATTAATTTCATTTAATATTAAAATAACTAAAACTGGAAAAAAAGAAAGGAAATACCAGTTTATAAAAGGAGGGATCTTAAATGTAATTTGTTAAGTTTACGATTTTTACAAAGTTTTTTTTATCATTCTTGTAATATCTGTTGGGGGGGGGGGATACGACTAAAATATCCCAGTTTGGATATCGATAAATCTGGCAGCCCTACCTCAGAATCAAGGATTGATCAATCTGAAATGTAAAACAATCAATCTAAAAATGTTGAAGAAATGTAGAAATGATTTCCCGATTAGATGATCAATTTCATCTTGGTGAAATTTACACTGAGGCTCGTTTCATACTCCTACCACCGTAACAACTCACCTTCTGCCTAGTTTGTAAACACTCTGGGAATGACAATCAATCAATTGCAGGTGTAATATATAATAGGGAAATATAGCTATGTACTTGTTCTTAGGTATCGAAAAATTGTAAATCAAGGGGAAGTGTGGCTTGAAATCGGAACTCCTTCCAGAGTTGGGGGTGGGCTGACACGTTTAGAAATTAGCATAGGGTTTTTCGTGTTTGATGACGTGATAATGAGTGTGTATGTGTGTGTGTTCAATGGTGGTGAATGTGGGTGGGCGTGTCGACCACCCCCGGCCCACTATTGGTTGAGTTGCCGAACCGCCCGCTTTACAACATCACTTGGCACATATTTTACGTATTTTACCATAAACATCATCATCGCAAATGTTGCATAATAATGTCACAGGGTCAATGTATCCCTACAGTGGTAAAATTGCGGCCAAAGTGAAAAAATTTCATACGGGACAGTACGAAAATCGGAAAACATCAAAGAAAGATGATGATTTTAAATTTTTCTTCGACTTTTAAAACTATTAAAAAAATATATTTTTTAGATATTAGTATCCATGACATGATGCTGCTATGTTCGTCTACTTCTTCACTCTCCTTCACCCCCACCTAGATTTTTTTTTTAATTACTGTTTTCGTAATATGGTGAAAAAATTAATTGCATTGCAAGACACGTTGTTAAAGCTCTATTGAAAATATGTATGTAGGATTTTTTTTCAATCATCCCTATGGATTTATCGCCTCGGGCGGTCTCCCCCATTTGCACACCCCTCAATATGTGCCGCCCCATAGCCAGTGCCATTCTATCCCGTAGGATCTAAATGTGTCAGTAGCAACGGCTAGCAAAAACGCATAGTATGTACATACATATATGTACTTATCGTAGTAGGAATATTAATTTGCATTAAAATATTTTGGCTATTTATTTACACAAAAACTTCATATGAGATAAATTATTTACGCTTATTAAGTATACATATCTATGTACATATGTACCTGCGTAAAATTGACACAAACTGTACTTACGACAAATATTGTATTTGTATTGAATATTGAATATTGTACAGATTTTGTATACTTTAGTAGTTACCTACATATGTACGTTTCATATATTTTAAGGCATTGGTTATTTGAGTATATATGTTTTGTACGGGTCTACATGGAATGTGAAATTACCGAAAACGCAAATATCGGAAGGCAAAGATCAAAAATCGAAAGATCTTAAGTCGAAAGATCAAAAAAAAAGGGTGCATGGTAAACGGTACATACTCACGTACATACTCACTTAATTTGCGCGAGCAGGACACAACAGGAACAAGAGGAACAGGCTTTTCCTCCCATATTCTGCGCGCGCACATTAATACGGGAGGAAAAGCCTGTTCCTTTTGTTCCTGTTGATACATACTCACTTAGCCTGCTCGCGCAAATTAAGTGAGTATGTATCGACTTAAGATGTTTCGATTTTCGATCTTTGCCTTCCGATATTTGCGTTTTCGGTAATTTCACATTCCGGCCCGTCACGGAGACCGGTTTTGTACAACTTAAATGAATGAGTACGTTATAAATTATTTGAGTTGTAACCACGACTCGAAAATTTTCCAAAAATAACATGTGAAATATCATGTCTTTAGAACAATCCTGATTTGTTCTCAAAGTTGAAATAATCATGCAATAAATATAACATAAGAATAATAATTTTTCACAATTTTTGCAAGAAGGGCTGCAGAGTACAGTTTGGCTATCAATGGAATATTTTCAAGACTGATGACGATGACGATGAATGTCGGGATAGTCGACTTTCCTGGTTGAATTGAGTGAAGCAGCAGCAATATTGAGGCACAGTGCAATCAACTCTTTAGTTTTGCTCGATGAATTGGGAAGAAGAACATCTACATATGTATGACGGAGCTGCTATAGAAGTGGCAGGGGTTGTCGCACAGTGTTTTCAACCCATATTTTGTATATAATCATTATGTGTAATGATGGTATTTGGTACTTATGTACAAAAGTTTGATCAAGGTGTCGTTTTGGGCAACCTGTAATGGCACCTAAGGTCGGGATTAATATATAATGGATAAATAGATAAATATATAGAAACTTTTTGGTGATAATGTTTTGAAAAAACATTGTAATACTGTATGTTTCTGTTTTTAATAAATAACAATGGTTCAGAGACGAGATATGAAAATAGGTACTTTTGACATTTGATTTGAACTGAACGACTACTTAGAGAGATTTGAAAGCTGAAAAGTACTACAAATGAAAGATAAAATATCCGACTATAGATTCCAATATTCATTTTGAACAGGAAATCGACAGATTTTGAGACATCGACCGAACAACACCAAGATATAGAAAAATCGCGTGATTTAAAAAACACATACATATATCTCCGAATCTCGAACCGATCAACATTTTGTATTACCAGATTCGTATTCACTGGGCATATGTAGATCTATAAGATAAGTCATATCTCGTCTCTGAACCAAAAAAAAAAGTCGTCATTTGTCGAACAGTGTAATCAAATAATCGTAGATAATCCAATTAATTTACTGTCTCTTAGTGCCAAACTGACATTTTACCAATATTTCGCCTGATGAAATTTTTAACATTGATATGTTTAACATAATATTTTTGTGCAATGTATTGCCACAGAAATGACGTCATTTCGAAATGTTAAAATCGTGTTGATATAATATGAACAAGGAGTTAAAACTGCATTGATATCTCAATTTATCCAATACGTTGATTTAGCATCATTGTGCTCTAAGAACTTGATACGTTAGTTAACATTGTTAGATTTGAATTATTTAAAATTTCTTAAATTAAAAAAATGTCTTCCTAAAACGACTTTAACTAAGCAAAATCAAGTGTTCCAGATAAGATTACGTTGATATCGGCGAAGGGCCGCCCATACCGCCCCTTTTGGGGCAGCTGTATTACTGCTAGTGGATCGGCCAAGAAGGCCCCTCTTCCAGAATATCATAGCGGCCACAACCCCTGGATCCGCCCCCTTCAAATTTATTATTTCTACGTACGTCAGCATCTTACGCTCGATTCACCCTTTTCTTCTTTGATTATATCATTGACATTTTCATAACCCATATATGAATCACCTGACATTTGTACATTCGCATCTATGTACTTACTTAACTAAATATAGATGCATATTTAATACACAAATATAAAATCTTGATCGACAACTATCACACAATTCGATTGCATTTACATAAGTTTTATTTTTGATTGACTTTTATTAATTGCAGTGCTGTGTTTGAGCGAACGATCCACAACCGGTTTTCAGACTCGCAAATAGCCTATAGCTACCACGCCCCTCCTCTCATACCAATCATGGGCAGGTCTTTTGTAGGCAAACCAGCCTTGGTAAAGGATCTTCGTGTTTGTGATCAATATATTCTTCATAATCAAATGATCAAAATCACAAAACAGAGCTTTACTTAGTTTATCGCCCCCTTTATAATTCATCGCCTCAGGTGATCGTCTATTTATACCTCTAGAAATTCACCCTCGGCTTAAAATGTTTTTGTTTTGATACAAAACACACATCAAACGTTTAAATTTTGAATTAAAATTATATCAATTTTTAAAATGGGCTCATATGTGCATTCAAATTTATAGTTTTCGTACTCAATTACATAATAATTGCACAATTTTGTTATTGCTTTGGACTGTAGTCGATCGTAACAACAAATGCAATTGTTTAGAATGAAGAAATGAAGCGTCATTTTGCAATAGTAGAATCTGCGCAATATCGAGGCACAGCCCACTCGCTTAGCAACGCCCCAGTTTGGTTGTAATAGACTGCCCACTTTTACTCGTCTAACTTGTCAGGGGTGTTCACTTACAGAATGTAAACAAAGCGTCTGATACGACGCTCAGGATCATCACTCATTTTTAATCATTAAAAAAATCATCATTTTTTTTTTAAATTAAATCACTTTGGCACGTTTTTGTGTATACGTATGTATGTACGTGGAAACGCTCGTATCTGCTCAAGTCGTCGATTAGTCATGCGAAGAAGATTTATACAAATATGTTTTGAAAATTTGGTTTCAACCATGTATGTATTTTGCTGGTAAATTTGACACGTGTCTATTTCTAGATCCCTGCTATAATATGTACTTGAATTGAATAGGTGTGTATTGTATTTGAAACCCCTCGTAATATGAGCCGTGAACGATTGATTTTTGTATACAGGTACTATTCGGTACTGGTACATATATATAAAATAAAAATAGTATTATATAGTATAATAAAATTTTGAATTATTTATCCAAATATGAAAATATGTATGTACATTTGTATGAAAAATAATTCAAGTGTTTTATAATTGAAAAATTAAAAATGTTCATATATATAAAATAATATATTCATTTATTTCAGATTATTTTTGTCAAAAAATATGTACGAACGTAGCAGCGCGTATAGAAGCGATATTCGAAAGTGCGGTATCGGATTCTTGGCGTTGCTAGGCATTTCAACCCTAAAGTAACCCGATGCTATTTATTTGTGTATAATACGGTGCAGTGGGTTTATCTGTTCCGGAGAATTGTCATAGATAAACACGGTTTATTTTTCATGTAGGTGTGTTACATAATAAATATAAAAAAATGATTATTTTTGTTGGTGGTTTTGACATATGCATAGCGAAGGTGTGTTAAATATACGCATCTAAAATTAGTTGCATACAATGAATTCACTTGTCCCACTTTCGCCAAGGCGAACTAACCCTATCGACCTCGTAGGTGTAAGTCTGAGAATACTTGAGTAGGAGAGATAGTAGTCATATGTAGAGGTAGGATAGTCACAGTGCTATCCATTGTTCGGCAAACCTTTAACAATGCATTTACAACCTTTGAACAATACACGGCCCCTCAGGCTCCGGTGACTAGTCATATGAATAGTCAACACGATAGTTTATTTTTAGAATTATGAATTCATTTTGTATGAAAATTACATATAATCGAAATAAAAGCAAAGATTAAAGTTGTTGGGAGAGTAAATATAAAAAAAAAATCATTCATAGTTCTTTCTTTTAAGAAATTTAAAGTTTTTGTAATGCCGAGATGGATTTTGAAGGCATGATATTAAATCACCCGGAAGTGGTACCTCCTTTTATAGATTTCCTCATTTTTAAGTTTTTGTTAGATACTTATTCTATGTACTCAGTTTTGCGATCATGCGAAAATTTGATCTCAAGATTTCGACCGCGTTATATTTAGCCAGCAGCATGACTCGGTGGTTGCGTTTATGTTTAGCACCGAGAGGTTATCGCGTTCGATCCCATGCTAATTTTAATGCTGCTGGTTAGACTTGGATATTTGTGACTTCAAGTCGATCGATATAATTTTACCAAAAACACTCCAGAGGGTTATTTTGAGGCGGGGAGTGCCGGGCGTTCCATGAATATATGTAAGGCATGGTCCATTTTATTCACATGTTTAAAAGTATCTAAAAAAAAAAAAAAACCACATGCCACGTGCATCGCTGTGTGTTTTCGCCTTCCTGGTACATATCTATGTAAAAATAAAATAAGTTCAGTGAGTGGTTTATATAAGAATTTCAGTGAGTGGTTTATATAATATTTTTTCAGTGGCGTGCGGTGAAATTCTCTCTTTTTGTCGTACAGCCTTACTTAATGTGCGCGAGCAGGATACAGAGGGAACAGCCTATTCTTCTTGTATCCTTCTCGTGGACATTAAAGTAAGGCTGTACTTATTGTATTCACCCCAATTTTGGAACAATAGGTATCCAATTTTTTTTTCAATGAAATTATTTTGAAAATATATACATTTTTTTCGTCCAAGGCACCATTATATAAAAGTTCATTAAATTTTCAAGATTTCTAAAGTTTGACAAAAATCATACGAATTTTTAGATTAAATAACGGGTTTCCGGAAACCCATGACAATCACTAGGGCGACACCACTGGCTGTACCACAAAAAGAATTACACCACACGCCACTGATTTTTTTTGGGTAAACGGATTACTTCACACATATTCGAATATCTGGCACCAGAGTTCTTGGCAGTATGACAATTCGCGTTTGTAACTCCAGATGGATGGAATTTTCGGCTGCCAGATATCTTACCAACGATCGAGATTTTAGCGACGTGTGAGAGATTGTGCTTTGTGCGGAATAATCACCAAACCCTCATAGACCGAATCCGCCATTTGTAGTGAAATCTTCTTCGATTACTATCATTTTTACAAACGTGTTTTTTTTCAAACTCATAAAATTGTCCAAGTAGAAAATCAAGAATGATAAAATACATAGAGCGAGAGTGGACCGGCTAGTTTAGGGTTGAATGGAGAGAGAGAGTGTGCGCGCGAGAGTCGCCGGGGTTAGCGGGGCCCCTCGGAATTAATTTGATTCGCGGTGGGATTTGGGGCGGACGACCGCCGATCGTGCCCCTCCCTCCGGGTGGGACTTGTCGCCGCTCGCCTTTCCTCGAAACTCAGCTCCACTCAGCAACATCAACATCTAATATCTGCTAGCGACAACAGCTACAGCCACAACCACGGCCACTACGACCGAGTTGCCAACAATCACCAGCAATCAGCAGTGGACGCGCAGGTAGGCAAACCGAACACTCCGCTCGGCAGTTGCTCTCGGACGGGCGGACGCCAAACGCCAAACGCCAGGCGGCAGACGCCAGTCGCCAGACCACACGGTCGCTCGATTCGCATTCGCATTCGCATTCGTATTCGTATTGCCAGAGTGAGGCCGCCATTGTGGCGCTCGAACGTCATGTCGGCCGAGTGCGCCACACCCAAAACGCCCACCCCCGAAACTGTCAAAGACAAGCTCAAGGTGAACCGGGCTGCAGCACCTCGCAACACCCCACCCCACCCCTCCCCTCCCCCCCGTATATGACCAGCGTTTGCAGGTTATGTCAGGGCTTCGCAGTGCGCATGACGCGCGACGCTACATTGTGTTCGTCCCCGGGTCGAGTTGCACACTTCCACTAGCACCCCTACGCTCACTCGCCCGCTCGCCCTTCTTTTGTTCTGGTCGTCTCTCGGTTGCGAGTGCCAGTGCGTCTCTTCGATGCTCGCATAGTCGGTTCGTGGTGGTGGTGGTGGTGGTGGTGGTGATGAGCGTGTTGTTGTGTTGACGTTGCGAGGTCGCGTGCTGATCGATGGAGCGTCCCGTCGAGAGTGTGCGTGCGTGTGGTGTGTGTGTGTGGTGTGGTGTGGTGTGGTGTGTGCGATATGATATGGTCATGGTTGTTTTGACGTATGATCTGTGATGATGTGGTGAGGAGGAAGGAGGAAGGTGGGAGGTGGGGAGGTTCGGCGTGGGAGGGGCGCTGCGTGGGGGCGGAGCTAATGCCTCCCCCCGCCCAGCCCATTCAATATTCCCGCCTTTAAAAATGCTATACTAATATTATTTTATTGTCTTTTCAGGCGATCGTCTTTTGTTTGAAATTTTTCTTTTGTTTTAATTAATTTTTAATTTGAATTAGGACGAGCGTTGTTGCGAAGTATGTGTATGGAATGTTGAATTTTTTTTTTCTTTTTATATGCGAAGAGAAATCGATGCAAATGTGTATGTATGTATGTATGGGTAAACATTTATAATTTATTCCGAATTGTGAAAGTTTTGTTGTGATGGCTTTAGTAAAATAGTTGGTCTTTAATTGTTTTTAATTGTGCTCTTTTGTTCACTACTTATTGAAAGATTTTGCTATTGATCGATTCTTGAAAATGAATGCTTTTTCAATACATTTTTTTTTTGGTTGAAAATAATTGTTTCATAAACTTTTCCTCCGTTGTTGTGGTGTGAAATTAAAGTTCGAGCTAATTAAATATGCACACTAAATCGAATGTTTCGAAATGAAAATAGATGATGTGAGATTAAATCAATATTTATTTATGTGCTACATATCCATATACTTATATTACATGAATAAAATAAAATAATCAAATAAAAATAAAGTATGAAAACAAAAGAAGAGTATCTAAACGAAACATTATGAAAACATAAGAAAAGTATGAAAACAAGAACATTATAAAAACAAAAGAAAAGTATCAAAACATAATTTAATATATAATTTCCAAAGAGACTTTGTATGCAACTATTGAAGTAAGGTTGGTTGGAAACATCGAAAGCAAATCAAAGTTTCTATGATGACGATATCATTATATTGTTGAATAATTTTTTTTTTCGATTCAAATTTAATAAAAAAACAAATGAATGTTTACTATTAGATTGTTTTAGGCGTTTTCAATTTCGATTCTTTTTCAGTTTCGGATCCCAATTCATGTTCAATTTATGTTCAAATCCATGTTTAATCTGTTTATATTACAAATACCGAGCGAAGCTGGGTTAAACTATTAGTCTAATATATAATTTCGAAAGAGACTTTGTATGTACATATTTATGTAACTATGTATGTAAGGTTTGGCTGGTATAATCTGTGACGTTAAATTTAATAAAAAACAAATGAATATTCAAATAAATTTAAATGAAATATAACTATTCAAATAAATTTATTAAAATGTTTACTGTTAGATTACCCATGTTTAGGCGGTTTATATTACAAATACCGAGCGAAGCCGAGTAAAACCACTAGTCTAATATATATAATTTCGAAAGAGACTTTGTATGTAAGTTTAAATGTATGTATGTAGGGTTTGGGTGGTAGAATCCGTGACGTTAAATTAAATAAAAAAAAAACAAATGAATATTGAAATAAATTAAATTAAATATTTATTAGATTAGCCATGTTTATGTTTAAGCAGTTTATATTAAAAATGCCGAGCGAAGCCGGGTAAAACCAATCGTATACATATAAAACAATTATTTATATTTTTAAATTAAGAAAATGATAAATCCATTGTCTTAATTTCATTGTTTCTAAACCACAACAAGAATAATAAAGAGTGATAGAATATGAAAATGATGAAATGAGGAAATTGAGTAAAAGTTAAGGCTTTCAATGGATTCTGATGACATTTTTTGTTATTTCATCCTTTATATATTTCAACATTTGAATTATCTGACAACTTATGTTTCTATATGAAACAATTACAGTACATATTTAACATTATATTTGAGCTGGGTTTAAAAAAATTTTAATGGCAATTGAGAAAAAAAAAGCTTTTACATTAAGTAATTCTTGCACCGAGTTGATATATTATTAAAATTGAATGATTTTCATTAATAAGTTTCATCAATAATGATTTTCATGTAAATTTTTTTATATATATTTTATAGGAAGCACAACCTCCTCCATCTCCGTTGACATTATTGGCAGCTACATGTAATAAAATAGTACCCAGGGCAGCTCAGATGGCTTCAGGAAATGTGCAACAATCGCAACCTCAACAACAACAGCAACAAGTTCAACAACAGCAGCAACAACAACAACAGCAACAACAACAACAGCAGCAGCAACAACAACAACAACAACAACAACAACAACAACAACAACAACAACAGCAGCAGCAACAGCAGCAGCAGCAGCAACAGCAACAACAGCAACAACAGCAACAGCAACAACAGCAAAGCCAAGATTCATTGGATGATAATAAAGATGCCGTACAATATGCAATCACAGGTATGATCAATGCCCAAAACTTGTAACCAAATTATATTATATTAATAAATTTTATTTTAATAATTTATTTATTTGTCTAGCTGTGGGAGACGGCAATGGAGGTTTGCAGATGGCACAGATGCAAATGCATGGCCAAACACCTCAACTTGTTCAACTGTCTCAACCTCAGCAGCAAGTTCGAGTTATTAGTGCAGCGTTGGTCCACCAACTTCAGGCTCAAGGGCTGACAGTCAGTATTTACACATATTAAATGTACATTATTCGTCAATTAATTTTAAATACAATTATCATTTTTTCTTTTATATTTATAGGGCAATGAGCTCAACGCTGCAATAGCCAGTGTCGCACAATTACAATCAGTATCGCCTCAACAACAACACCCTCAGGTATTAATATATCAATATAATGTTTATTTTTATATTGTAATTATATATTAAATGTAAATAAATTTTATTTTATCTTTTTTTCAGATTATTTCACTACAGCAATTGCAATCTTTATATCCAGGTATGGGAGAAAACGTAGCGGTATCGCAGGCCGGAACTGCAACATCGTCTGGTAGTAGTACACCTGGCAAACCCCAACAGGTTTCATTTTCTCAAGGTCAACCCCAAATTGTATCTCTTCATCCGCAGCTTATGCAGGTACACATCTTATAATTTTTACAAGTTTTGATTGCCTTGCATTATGTATGTATACTGTAAATTCGAGTTTTTGTTTCTTTGTGGAAATTTTAATGTCAAATAAATTTATAATCCAAGCAGCAAGGAGGCATGTATAGTCCGTGTGTGATACAAGGTGCTCAAGGGATGCAAGCCATGCAAGGCGTTCAAGGCATGCAAACCGTCACGGTTGACGGGCAAGAAGCCTTGTTGATTCCGGCGTCTATGAATCAGGTATGCTCTTTGGTTACATTTTGCAGATTATATGGCACAATTTATTCTTTTCGTGTATTTATTTACTTATTGTTGCATAATTTGGTATATTGGTGTTTCAGAATGTCGGCATGGGAGGTGTTAGTATGGTAGGAGGACAGTTGATACGAACTCCGACTGTATTACCTGCAGGATTATTACAGAATTTAGTTCATTTGCCCACTGGTAATTTTTGTTGTATTTTACTACATAATATCAGTGACTAATATTGTTTTACTATTTAATTTTGTTTCAAATAGAAAGTTTTGTCAATTTTTTTCGTATTTCGAAAATTTATTGATCTTTGTGAGCGGATTTTCTTTTTTTGCAATTAATCGTTATTTCAGTGTTCTCTCTAGAAGTATTTTACCAGGCAGATTAAAGTTGGATGAAAATATTTATAGAAAACGAATTTTTTGCGGAATACTAAATTTACTAAGGCGAAAACACACAGCAATGAATGTTTTTTTTTAGATAGTTTTAAACATGCTAAAAAAAATGGACCATGCACATATTCATGGAACGCCCAGCACACACCGTAGTGTTTTCGGTAAAATTGTATCCTTGCTTGACAGTGATCGATAACGGTGTATCCCATATTTGAAGAAGCGTAGGAGACCCCCCCACAGCGGGGAGCCGAGCACGCGACGTGCCGTTCTTCCCTGTGTGATTTCGCCCTTAAGACTATAAAAAACAAAGAATCTAACACATATCTTTTTACAGTAAAATAATATTCTCAGAATGATGTCGCTCAAATATGTAGAAATGTGTGTCCTAGCAATTTTGGAGCTAGGTTTTTGCAATACTATAAATATTCTGAAAACCTATTAAACTTAAGTTGGACAGCCATTGAAATCAGCCTGCCTTTAAACGACCTGGAGAGAATACTGATAATGTTCGCTTTTATCGTGCTGTAAATAACTATTTGTCTCAAGCTTGTTGCTTTCAATATTATTCTCAATCAAAATCATTTTATTAAAGCATGCTTGTTTATTCCCACCTTTTCACATCTTTTCTTTTTCTTTCAATAATTTATTAATAATATAATTTCTTTTTCTTTTCCTTTGATCATTTTCCTTGTGTGGTTGATGGTGTCCTTAACAGCGATGGAGTCTCAAATAACCTTCACCATCCCTGGTACTAACATAAACATCCCACTATCGAGTTTGGGAATGGGGGCGTCTCAAATGGGCGCCTCCGGTGTGCCTAATCAAGCCACCTTAACATTTCCCTGTGGTAACATAACCATTCCCACCAGTCAACCACAATCATCGACACCTCAAGCACTCATCACTTTTCCCGAATCAAACTCAACTACTCCTACAAATGTTCCACCTAATCAGGTAGCGTCGTTAAATATTTCCGCGACAAATATTAATGTCAGCCAGAGTAACACGTCAACGACTGAAAAAACTACCAAGGAGTCTAGCAGTCAGAATGCGTCTGCTTCTATTGCTGTCAAAAATGAACAGAAAACAACGCAAATCGTTGCAACGCAAGGTTGGTAATCATTGAATGTGAATTTACTGATAATAATGTAAAATTTTTAAGGGGAATCGATTAATTTTCCCCTTTTTCTTTGGTAGAAAAAATAACTGTCTTTAGTAAGAAGATGATTATTATTATAAATGGATCAAAAAGTAAATATAACGATAAATTATTCTTCAATGATATTTTATCCTGTTCATCCCTTTTCAGTTTCTCCTCAAAACAATCATTAGCTAACATCTTTTTTTTAATATTCAGTTCTCTGCTTTGGTGATGGTTTTTATAGATTTCCGTTTACTTGTCACGAGTTTGCTTTGAATCAATGTTTTGCACAACGCGTATGCAATCGTATTATAAATGTATGAATTATATAAATAGGTCAAAATGTTCAATTGCGAGGCAGCGGAGGCGGACAAGGATCCCAGGGACCCGGCCTCGTACAAGTAACGGCCGGTGGACTGTTACAACAAGCCAGTATTCCAGTTCAAGTTCCGATATCGACAAACGGACAGACAGTCTACCAGACGGTGCATTTCCCGATCCAGGCGTTTGCTCAACCTCAACATCAACAGCAAATGGTGCCTTCTCATATGCAAATAATACCGCAACTCGCACAAGTGAGTGATATCTTCGACTAACCGTATGATTTAAGCGTTTGAATTGTTATTAATATATATATATATATATATATATATATATGAATTTTTAATTCAGATGCAAGCTCAACAGCAAGTTGCCAATGTGATAACACCTTCAGGACAGATCCAACAAATACAGCTATCGTCGATAGCAAATCTTCAGGTAATTTTTTAGTCAAACTTTGAATGTGTTATTGACGTGAAATGCATTCTGATATTGTACACACACCTACTTTTTTGATTCGTTGACTTGCTTAGTCGATAAAATCTCCAGCATTGTAGTTTAAATGTAAGATCTGCTTCTTGGTTGATGGTGGCGAGCATATTAACAATTTAATTTTTCTCATCTTTTCTACTTTTTTTCTAACATTTACTAATGTTGCGACGTGTTTGCTTATGGTATTGTCCACAGACTGGTAATGGGACACAACAGAACACTGTTGGAGTAGGTGGGGCATCTCCTGCCCCTACCACGATCACTCTTCAGGTCAGTTTCACAAGACAACCGTCATTTCCTTTATTGTCACGGTTGAATTGGCCAGATTTGAATAGGGTTCTGTTTTAAAATGCTTGAATGTCATCTTCATTATTTGCATGCGCGAACTGAAGGCGGTCAATGCACCGAATCAGCAAGCGACGGCTTCGATAGGAGACAATGGTTCGGGCCAACAGGCAGGGCAAACGATCAACTTAACTTCAGCCCCGAACGGGCCACATCTCACCGTTATCCCCAACAACACAAATAATGTTCGTACTGGAAATATTATTCAGGTATTGGCTATATAGATGGGTAGCGTTTTGGCGTGTCTTTGTATTATTTCGTCGATATAATTTTTCCAGTGAATATCATCTGTTTTTATTAGTTTAGACGTGGCTGTGAATCCCAGACGTTTGTGAATTGTGTCTTTTTATTATTGTGTGTAGTTTTTTTTTTTTTGGTTTGTTTATGTGCATGTTGTGATATAATTTCCCACACTATGCTTAAAAATTAAGATGTATTTAAAAGGTGGGTATTTTCATATCATGATTATGATAAGAGTTTGAGTTAATAATTGTAATGTGATATAACATTTTTTTATCTGCTACGTACATATACTATTTCCTTACAATAATAATGCTTATTATGCTATTTATTGGTTTTCTAATATGAACTGCTTTCTTTACGCACCCAATAGGCTTTATTAATCATTTCGTTCTTAGAAAATTTGAATCTTTTGTTTTTTTTTTTTTTTAGAATTTTCAGTTGCGATATTTTTTTGCATAGTATATATTTGTATATACTTTTCACACAATAGGGCTGTCAGACGTCCCGATGAAACGGGACTGTCATCGTTTTTAAGTCTTGTGTCCCAGTGTCTCGAATATACCTTTCGGACGCTCAAATTTCTACTTTTTAGATTAGCTTAGCTTTTTATAAAAATGTGTGAGCATGAATCATGAATAAATTGTCGATGTCTGCTACAAACTGCAGTGATATTCAACGATGCACTTTTTATCAGTTGTATAGAGTAATAAACATGGATAAAACCCTCCTGAAAAGATTGAAAACTGGAAAAGTCAAAAATTCAAAAAATCTAAAAAAAAAAGAATATTTTTACCTGAACCGGAAGTAGTACTTTTACTTTAGAGCAGGGTTTCTCAAACCTTTTCCGCGATGGAACACTTCACAAATCCGGAAATTTTAACGGAACACTTAGCATATTTTTATAACAAGTTAGGTAAATAAACAAGTTGATATAAAATAAATTATATTATTGATATTATTATTTATTTCATAATTATTTTTAAATATAGTAAACAAAGCTCTAAACGACTTTGATGATTTTGAGTCCTTGAATCGCAAATTTTCTTGATATCAGGCACAATATAGGATGTAGAAAACAGAAGTAAGATATATTGTGGTATTCTTCTGACGAACTCGCTCAGAAATCATTTAATAGCTGATTTTTGTTTCAAATCAGATTCACCGAGTAAATCAACTAGATTTTTATAATCACACGCTTAAGCCTACTGGTTTAGCTTTCACGGAAAATGGATTCCGAACCCAGGAATCTTCCCAACTAGTTTTCGGAAAATCTTGCAAAATAGTTGTTTTCAAGTTATGTATGTACATAGGTGCTCTTTAGAAATAAATACTTTGGAAACTTGTACATATCTTTTAAAATTTAAGTCATTCATCTTAGACAGGAAAACAATCAAAATCATTAGATTCTACTGATGAAATCCAAAATTGAATTATATCTCTTGTATTAAAAATTGTAATACTTTTTCCACAATTTTTATTTCCATATCCAATTTATATTCAAACTCTCCGCCTGTACGTACTTAGATCCTTGACGTCATAAACATCAGTGGAGATTGATCATCACTCGTCTCTCAATTAGAGGTAGAAGTTGTTCGAATGTGTAGCAGCCTATAAAACCATTGAAAATTTTTCGCGGAACACCTATTCAGGTTCCAGTGTTCCGCGCAACATAGCTTGGGAAACCCTGCTCTAGAGGATCGAGGATTTTTATGGTGTCCTCAGAAACCTTTTGGTTTATTGAAGTGAAATTTCATATTTTTCAACTGAAATAAAGTTGTGCCATTGAAAATTCCATCCAGGGTTGCGAGCCCCATTACGTAAGCTGAACCCTGGTGGGTGAGCATAAAGTGTCGCCACCTGTGGGGCTACAAGAGAACCGACAACGACAACGACAATCGCGTTTGGTGTAGTCGAGCGAGATGGGTAGTGAAGGGAGTTCGGATGGTAGTGATGTCGAACTCGTCGAGCCCGCCATCGCTGTGGTCAAGCTGGAGTCGGGTTCTGACTCCGGATCTGACACCGAAACTCGTCAGGTGGCCACAGCTCAGCTCGGCTCTAAACATCCCCAACTTGCACACACACACCGACACCCACACACGACTCTATCAACACCTGCGCTTATGTCAACATAACCTCAAACTTAAATGAAGACATTCGTCTTGCGTTGCTATGATCAGATTTTCATATTCTATCATTTGGTTCATTTGTCAATATGTAGTTTAAAGCCAAAGCAGTTTTTTTGTTCGAAAACATTCTTTTGTTTTTTATTGTCGATTTTAATTGTAATATTTTTAGTTATGAAAAATGTGTTTGAGGTGTGATGTTTTCCTCTCATTAGTTGTTAATTTTTTGCCTATTATTTATTTGTTTATGGAACTTTTATTATAGGTTGTGGCTATTTGCAGGTACTATATCTGTGAATTATTGGCTATTTGCAGGTACTATACCTGCGATTGGCTATTTGCAGGGGTAAACGGACTACTAGTCATATGTGAACCGGTCACAGGATAACCGGTCGCTCTAGATCGGTCACACGTGATCACCCGTCACACTAAAACTGGTCACACTGGACCAGTTTCAGGGTGTGACCAGTTTTCTCGTGACCAGTTTTATTGTGACGGGTGATCACGTGTGACCGATCTAGAGCGACCGGTTATCCTGTGACCGGTTCACATTTGACTAGTAATCACCGAACCATTTGCAGGTACTATATCTGTGACAGGCGCAAAGCCTTCTGCGCATGCGCGTGATTATAATTTCTTACATTCAATGTATTCTAGACTCGTTTAATCAATCGTTAATTATTTTAATCTTATATGTTTAATCAATCGTTCATACTACGTCACTTTGCGAGTTCGAACTAAATTTTAAGAGGTTTAAAACAAAATTTTAGCAGTAAACAGGCTGACAGTGACAGTTCACGCGCATGCGCAGAAGGCTTTGCGTCTGTCGCAGATATGGTACCTGCAAATAGCCAATAATTCGCAGATGTAGTACCTGCAAATAGCCAATAATTTGCAGATATAGTACCTGCAAATAGCCAATATGCAATAACAATAATTATATAGTATTCTTTTAAACCTTTTATGTATATAATTCAGGGCTGTGGAGTTGGATTCGGAATTGAAATTGTGGAGTCTGTTTCGGAGTTTAAATTGTGGAATCAAGTATTTCAAGTGGGGTCGTAAAAAAAATCAACCGACTCAGACTCCTTTTTATTATTATTACAAACCTCCTTTACGTTTCACTTACGATTACAATTCAGGAAAAAATTTGCCTCTTATCCGATCGTTTTCATACTTTGCCATATTGCTCATTTTGGTCATCGATATAAGTAAATGGATCCTCCACCATTACGATGGTGCAAAAATATCGTGTAAGACGCGTTTGAAAACACTCCCACGAAAAAGTGCTCGACGTTTATCCTGCGTTTGTTTAGACTATTCTCACTTTTCGCCATGTCAGGTTTTTATTATTATTTTTACAAGGCTTTTTTATGTTTAACCAGCATAATAGACTAGTGGTTAGCATATAATGCAATGAGCAGAGTGGTCACGGGTTCAAATCCCAATGGTTTTTGCTGGCCAGACCTTGGATTTGTTTGTGCCTCCAGGCCGATCGTTTCCTATCAGAGTTTGCTAATTTATCTGATTTTCATTGAAACGGTTCCAACAAATTGGCATCCTTACCCATTTTCTCGTAAAATCTCGAGTTTTCAGCAATCTCGAGTTTCGCTGAATTGTATAAAATGCTGCAAATTTACAAATTTGACCATAAATGTCTCTGTGGATTGAATTGATGTGTATTTATTATAATATTGATAATATTTGTATCAAATGTACAATGTTTCTGGTAAGGAAGGCGCATTGGCGTTATCTGTCAGGCCTTCCTGGTATAAATTAAAGATAAAAATGTTCCACTTCGGTAATGATTCAGTCGAAGTTCCTATATTTTTCTGATTGGTTTGAAACTTTGCCATTTTGCGCGGTTTTGTCGCCGATAGAAATTTAAATCTTTTCTGATAGTTCGATGGTGAAAAATAATAAAGACATATAACTACTCAAAAATATTGAAGATGGTGACGTTTGATGGCAAATAGTAGCCTTATATGTAGTCCACTCGTCTTGTCATATTTTAATTGTTTAAACGCTTATAAATATATCTATTTCACACTATATCTTATAAAATTTGCATTATAGGCTCACATTATTATTTAAGAGGGCTGGACAGCAGCGCCTTGTCCATACAAACGTACTATACTTCTCCCTTCCTCAATTATGGCACTAGAGAAATTATTTTTTAATATGCTATGGATATCCACCATTGGGGTGCATCTATCGTTTTATTTTTTTGATTAATTATTTTTTATAGGAGCTAGGAACCGCCAAAAATCTATAAAATCGCCTCTTTTTTACACCCACGAAACGAGTCCAGAGTGCTTATTAAACGGTCGATTTAAAAAAAAATACGCCGATAGATGCACAGAAAGTATCTTTCTCATACCGATGATGAAATTTTTTTAAAAATTGGTCCAGTTTTGGAGGAGAAAACAGGAGAATACGAAACCTCAATTTTGTCAATTTAAAATACGTTTTATCTGGTCGAAGCGCAACTGTTGCATTCACTCAATATATATTGATATATATTGTCGCTTTCACTCAATATATACATACACTCAACACACTCAATATATATATATCGAAGAAAGGAACGGTAACAAAATTAAGGTTTCGGGTGTACAGCCCTCTTAATAGTATTATAGTATGCGTCAACTAGATTCACTAATTTCGTTGAAGTAAATCTACTAATAAATTGAAATTTGAAAATTTCCTTATAAAATCATTAATTTAAATTACATTATAAATGAAATCGTTGAATTGCACATACATATTTTAATGTGTTCCGGCCAAAACTGATGTTTCCTCCGTATCATAACGTTTGTGTATGAAATTCAGACACATGCACTATGAATGTATTTACTTTTTATTTAGACCTATTTCATTACCAATAATTCAATAAATGGGCTAACATTTCAATTTTTAGTAATTTTTTTTTAATTCCTTTAATTTTTTATGTGTTGAATAGCGCTGTTATTTTCGTTATTAATAATTTGAAATATAAGAGGCTAGAAGAATGGACGAATGGTGGACAAAAGAAATGCTAGAATGGTACCCGAGAGAATGCAAAAGGGTAAAGGGCAGACCGCAGGGAAGATGGGTAGACGAATTAGGAAAATGTGTGGAGTGAGATGGATGGGAATTGCGCAAAACAGAGACGAATGGAATGGTGTTGGAGAAGCCTTCATCTAGCAGTGGATTGTGAATGGCTTTCGATGATGACGAATGATGTAGGCAAGAAAAGTCGATCCTACTAAAATCATTCAAGTTGGAGTCGGAGTAAAATCATAACGAAAAGTCAGAGTAGGTAAATTTTGATCTGACTCCGCAGCCCTGCTATAATTGTAAAAATAAAAATTTTATGTAGCTAGAAGTCAACGCATGTTTTTTTAATAGTTAACATTTAGATGGTAATTTTTTTGTATAATAGAATCTAACATTTGTATTTTTTATGCATTTCAGGTTCCGCAATTGCAGTCTTTTCCTCTTCAAAACATCCCCGGATTAGGTAACGTTCAAGTAATTCCCGTCACCGCATTGAGCCAGCTAAATGGATTAGGACAATTGCAGCCGATCGGACAAATTCAGGTTCAGCCACAAAATCAGCAGCAACAGCAGCAACAACAACAGCAAACACAAATCATTGGTTCGAAAATAACTTTGTAGTAATAATGTATTGTCGACATTAACGTATGTAGAAAATTTTTTAATCAATTTGTGTAATGTGGATAGTTTATTTTCATTATTTATTTTATGAAATGTCGATATCTTAAACTGTGGAGCAATATAGTTTATCCTTTAGAATCTATTAATTGAATTATTTGCAGGACAGCAGATACAGCAGGATTCACAAGATCCCAGCAAATGGCAACTAGTTGGCAGTGGTACAGTAGGGACGACGGTAACGACCCCGACCAGTGGGACAACGTCAACGACCGTATCTGAACAATCTCACGTCTCCTCTACTATTATTACGACTAAGAAAAGAATTATAAGAGTAGCATGCACATGTCCAAACTGCGCCCACGGCGAAAGGTATTCATTGGCTTTCATACTAAAAAAATATAATTGTTATGAAAACGTCGTAAGGAATACTTTATGATTATTAATAATGCATTGCTTGCATTTTCAGGGAAATATTAGGAAATAGGAGAAGGCAACACATCTGTCATGTATCAGGATGTAATAAGGTCTACGGCAAAACATCACATCTTAGAGCTCATCTGAGATGGCACACTGGTGAAAGACCATTCATCTGTAATTGGCTTTTCTGTGGCAAACGGTTAATATCTTTAATATTTGATTTCTATATGGATGTAATTTTACGTAATGGGACTAACTCTTGGGAGTAATCTTTTGGTGTTGGAATTAAGTGGTTCTTTTTTGTTCAATTTGAAAGAAATTTGAAAATTTATTAATATGTAGTATGTAATAGCAACTACAATATACTTATTAATAAATTTAATGTCAAATTTTTTTTATGAGAGCTAGTTTCATTGCGCGAAACTGCCTCTGTATATGGTAAATATTTTATTTATAAATGTATATTTATTTTTTGTTGTAGATTCACTCGATCTGATGAATTACAACGACATAGGCGAACTCACACAGGTGAAAAACGATTTGAATGTCCAGAGTGCAACAGGAAGTTTATGAGAAGTGATCATTTGTCAAAGCACATTCGGACGCACCAAAAGAATAGACTTAACGTGAGGGATAAATCAGATACTGTATAATTTCGTTTTTCTTTTTATAATTTTCTCATTAATATATCACAGATAGACTTTTTCTGTCGAAGTCTTTGTGTGTCGATATTAAAATGTGGTTTTCCTTGCTTCTTTTCAGGAAGTGGCAACTTCGACGGCATTTGTATTGTCCGATAGCGATAACGATAGTTGCGATGATAAACTGATGCTTACCATTCACTCGGACGTAGACCAATCTGATCCATTAATTCCAGATACTGCAGATGCAAGCTCACTCTCCAGCTAGTGAATGTTATAAATTCTAGGGACATGTGAACTTATCTAAAAAATATACACAAATATAGTAAATAAATACGTAAAGGAAAGCTGTGCCTTATTTTGTACAATGAATAAGTGAGGATAAAAATGTATTTATGAAAATATTGTAATCTGTGGGTGTTTTTAAGTCATTTTATTATTATATTATAATGATAATATGTATCTGTCAAGTGAGACCATGATTTTACTACGAATCTTTAGTGTGTATATCAACCAGTGGATACGTTAATGAATCTGCGATTTATTTATTATATATTAACTAGGAAGGCTTGCCATTTTGTATTAGTTAAGTTTTCCTGTACTGTAAACAAATTTTAAATTTTAAAATGTGTATGTATTTGTTGAAATATCTACTGCCATTTTTTTATGATCATGTACAACGTTTTTAGAATCGTGTTTGTACTCGTACTGTCGGTTAGAAATTTGTTATGACGTTATTATTTATATAGGTAAATCTAGTGCCATGTAATTGGGAATGTAAGCGTTAATTCTAGGCAAGCGTTATATCTGTAAATATGTATATTTTCTTCACAGTACAATGTTAATATTGTATATTATTGTAATGCATACATGTATAATATTTATTCGGTAGAATTATGTCATTGTACGTGATTTTTTTCTATATTCACGTTGAATTATAAATATATTTTTTCTATAGTTGGGATTTTTTCTTTCCGATATTTCCATGTCGAATTATTTATTTGAATACCTGATATATTTTAACTGTCATCTACGTATACATTATAGTCTGGATTATTAGGACTAATATTTTCTTGTCTGTTATGAAATTCTGAACTCTGGTGCAAGTTTTATGGTTGCATTTATAACAGCTGCATCATAACAGTGACTTCAAAAATAAAAAAAAGCCAATTCTAGGTAAGAAAGTTGAATTGGACACAAGGCCAATATAACAGGGAATCTGACCACTTGGATTATTTGCAAATAATTATATTGGTATCAGTAGTGAACGTATGAAAGGGTCATAGAGACATCTATGGATACATTTTTGATAAACTTACATTTGCCGAGTTTTTTTTTAATATAAATCTTCAAATTTCGAGATGCTGGAAAACTAGAAAATTTGCGAGACATTTATGGACAAATTTACAGCATTTTTATATAAATGGGTGAAGGTTGCCAATTTGTTGGAACGGTTTCAATGAAAATCAGATAAATTGGCAAACTCTGATAGTTCCGAATCTTGCCGTATTAAACTCGCCAGAAAGATCCAACTCAATTTTAATAATTACCATTTTAATAATTGCATCTGTGCACATCGAAAGGTTACTCGTCATCTGATGTGCAATCTATCATTCGAGAAAACGAGAATTACGTTTAAAGCTGCCGTTCTGTTAATCTGTCGTTCGTTTGTCTGGCGATTTTAGAGCGGATGCACCAAACCCAGATATATTATATTGGACTGAATTCTCATCTGCTTTTTTTTATATTTTATAAAGCGAACACAGGAGAATTCGCTTCACGTTTTATTGCCAAGTATTGATGGCACTTTT
Organism: Arctopsyche grandis; assembly: GCF_051622035.1. Taxonomy (NCBI): domain Eukaryota; kingdom Metazoa; phylum Arthropoda; class Insecta; order Trichoptera; family Hydropsychidae; genus Arctopsyche; species Arctopsyche grandis. The sequence goes on along the minus strand of NC_135364.1, from coordinate 22,008,769 downwards.
TATGGACGTCACGTCTAGTCGATTGACACATCATTCCGATTTTCGGACGAATGGTGTATCACGTAACTTGCATACTCTCTTTTCAGAAAAAAAAAAAAGAACAGACTGTCCATGAAACGGTTAACCCTTTGAGTGCTGACGTCTTTTCTGTTGAAAGCCCGCCACGCTGAAAATTTTGCCAACATTTCCAACTAGAATTATTTAGAAATCCAATAGAAAGCAGGTATAAAATTGTAGCTAATTCAAACAAACCTTAGATCACTACCCTAGATAACTACCGACGAGGATTTAGAGTTTTGTAAAGGTGTGTTTAGACCACGTTGGTCGTGACGCGAAAACATTTGAAATTATAGCGTTGCATTGACACCCAATCCCGTTTTTAGCGTTTCTGTTCCCGTTTTTTTTCAGTTATCTTCCCGGACATGCATATAACAAATCCTGAAAGTTCCCTCCTAATCAGTTCAGTGGTTTAGGAGCCTATTCTAGACACACACACACACACAGACATTCATTTTTATATACATATATTATACTAGCTGAACCCTGCATGCGTTGCAATGCCACAATAACGCATGGAATTCCCGTTCCCGTTCTCGTTCCCTTTCCCTTTTCTCGTTCCCGTTCCCGTTCCTATTTTTCGGAACAACGCAGGCAGCGAACACCCTGGTCGGGACGCGAAAACATTTGAAATTATAGCGAATGACACTCATTCCCGTTTTTCCCATTTCCGTTCCCGTTTTCCCCGTTTTTTTTCACAGTAATCTTCCCGGACATGCATACAACAAATCCTGAAAGTTCCATCGTAATAGCTTCAGTGGCTTAGGAGCCTATTCGAGACACACACACACACACAGACATTCATTTTTATATATATGTATATAGATATAGATTATTTATATTTTATTTTTTATTTTACATACATGTATACAAATATACCAGGAAGGTTTAACAGGTAAACCCCAAAATGCGCCTTCCTGGTCCACATAATTATTACATAGATACATGTAAATCTAAACAATATCTGACATCTATGGTCAGATATTACAAACATCGTATGAATACGATAAATAACGATGAATTACTTTCATGTAACAATACAAATTTTTATATTCGATAAACAACCATAGAGACATCTATGGTGAGCAATATGGCGAAACCTAAGATATAACCATAACTCAAGGCTTGCAACAGAAAATTGGGAAGGAAAAGCCGATTTTACAAGAACTGTTTCAATGAAAATCAGAAAAATTGGCAAATTCTGATAGGAAACGATCGACCTCGACAAACCAAGGTCTGGCCAACAACGAGACTTAGTGGGAATCGAACCCGTAACATCAAGTACGAAATAATTCAACATTCACCACTAGACCACGCTGCTGGTTATATGAATGTTGGGGATTGCACTATTCTCCCTATCGTCTGTAATAAAAGTTATTATTACTATTATTTTAAATGTTGACAAATAAATGACATGGATTACAAGACCCATGTTCAATGCTACCTTTACGGCTTAGCAAGTAGTATTCTTGTTTATTTGTACATGCTCAATATACAACGCCTATCGGCGTTTTGTAGGCTCAGCAAAACGCCGATCGGCGTTGGTCAGCATTCAAAGGGTTAACCAGTTACAGACGCTGGATTTGAATAAGGCACAATTAAAAATCCTGACTTCGGAAATCGAATATGGTAATTGAAATTCGGTTTGGTAATAATGCGAGCGTGTCAAATCATAACGAAAGGTTGTCGACGGCTGGCTTCCACCTGCTGGCGCCCAGTTCAGGGCCGAAGCCAGGGTTTATTGTTCACCCCGTGACCGAGCATCCTAATCGCGACAATTAGTTACGCGCGTAGCGATATGGAAAAGTGGAATTAGCTGGCCGAGGGTAATGAGCCGCGTTCGGACCCTTCAAAAATGAAAAAGAAAGAATGGAAGAAAGAAGAATACCATCGGGCTACCGCCCGTCTTCACATGCCCCACAGGAATGACGAGTGAGGAGTGTAGTCGTGGAAATTTTCAACGATATTCAAACCGTTTCTCCGCCCTGATGATAGCCCTCGAAGGTAGCTAACAGTTCATGTCATTATCGCTTGGTGCATGCTGATTAAAGTATCCTCCTATACGTGACTGCACGCCTTAACCCACAATCGGATGCCAATTTAATAACGTCTAACTTTAGTTCTGGGTTAGGGTGTGTGGTTGCAGCTTCGATCTCACACAGGATCGGCTTTGGTCAGTATTTGTAATATAAACAGCTTAAGAGGGCTGGACACCAGCGCCTTGTCCATACAAACGTATTACACTTCTCCCTTCCTCAATTATGGCACTAGAGAAATTATTTTTTAATATGCTATTGATATCCATATTGCATCTATCTATCGGATGCATCTATCGTTTTTTTTTTAGCAGTTATTTTTTATAGGAGCTAGGAGCCGCAAACATCTATAAAATCGCCTCTTTTTTACACCCATGAAAAGAGTCCAGCGTGCTTATTTAACGTTAGATTTAAACAAAATACGCACATAGTTGCACAGAAAATATCTTTCTCATACCGATGATGAAATTTTTTTAAAAATTGGTTCAGTTTTGGAGGAGAAAATAGGAGAATACGAGACCTCGATTTTGTTGATTTAAAATACGTATTATCTGGTCGAAGCGCAACTGTCGCTTTCACTATATATATATATATATATATATTGATATATATTGTCGCATTCACTCAATATATATATCAAAGAAAGGAACGGCAACAAAATTAGGGTTTCGGGTGTACAGCCCTCTTAAACATGGTGAATCTAATAGTAAATATTCATTTGTTTTTTTATTAAATTTATTTGAATCGAAAAAATTGTTCTTTTGAGCAAGTGGATGTATTTGTGATCCCTGCATTGATTTATTTAAACCGCTCAATTTTCCACAAATTTCAACCTAATAGGCAAGTTTAACAATAAAATTATCGTTCGTCCACAAATGTGCCTCTTCATGTTGGTTTTCTTCGAGAAAGGATGCTATTTCTTCTTTGAGTTCAAACACCCTTTGAATCATTTTTGCACGAACTAGACAATAATACAAAAGTGAGGTATAATTAGCTTTCAAATCAGCATACAGCTTTGCAAATACTTTTCTACTGTTAAGCTACGATATGAAGTTTTATTTATTTGTAGATATTATGGTATGAAAATTATTTTTTTAATAAAAAGTTTTTGTGCCTCCCCTGGGAGGCGCGCCTCCCAGTTTGAAGACCGCTGATTTATACCAATTTCATTACGAATAATTCAAGTCAATCGTCTCCTATCAGAGTTTGCCAATTTTTCTGATTTCATTATTGAAACGACTCCTCTATTAAAATTTGCTAAAAACTACCCTACCTAATATGTCACCACTATTCAAGTATGATTAATATACAATAAAACGTATATACAAGTTATATTCTATTATATTATATTATATTACTAGCTGAACCCGCCTTGCGTTGCATTGCCACAATAACGCATGCAATTCCCGTTCCCGTTCCCGTTTCTGTTCTTGTTCCCGTTCCCATTTGTCAGAAAAACGCAGGCAGCGAACACGTTTGTCGCGACGCGAATTTGAAGGTATAGTGTTGCAATGACAATGACTAATTTGAAATTATAGTGTTGCAATACTCATTCCCGTTTTTGCCGTTTCCATTCCCGTTTTTGGGTGATTTTTTTTTCACAGTAATCTTCCCGGACATGCATACAACACATCCTGAAAGTTCCATCGTAATCGTTTCAGTGGTTTAGAAGCCTATTCGAGACACACACACAGACATTCAATTTTATATACTCGTATATAGATATTATATTGTATTATATGATATATTATATTATATTATATTATGTTATATTATATTTATATACAAGTTATATAAAATATATTCATAGATGTCTCATTAATTTCGAGTTTTAGTGTCTCGTAATTCAGTGATTTATGTAATAAAAATGCTGCATTGTTTGCAATTGACCAGAAAGACGAATTGGGGTTTACCTGGTATATATGTAAAAAAAAATTAAGGCCTTCCTGGTATATATTTATCTATGTTTATCTATGTTTTTTCTTTTTTTTTATGATTTTATGATTTTAATGATGTTGTGTTAATATTGTTATTATTATAAGCAGTGGCGGACTGGGACTGAAATCAGTGCATGCCAGGAGTCAAAGGGGGCCCCCCCAGGGTTAAAAAAATTTGTCCCCCCCCCATATAACAAAATTTTCTTCTTTCCACCACGCTAAAAATCAAGGGGAAAAAATAAATGAAATTTTCAAAAATGGGAATAAACAAATTCAGGTACAAGAAAAATGGCAAAAGCAAAATAGATCCACAAATTTCATTCTACAGATATTTCGTTTTAACCCTTGTCCTGGGTAAATAGAATGCGGCATAAAAGCGGCTTTTACTTTCGGTAGAAAACAATCAGGGACGTCATTTCAGCTTTTTCTTGGGGGGGGCAGGCAAAGATTGGTCAAATTGAATTTTTTTTCAAAAAATCTTTTTTATATCAGAATAAAAATGGAAAATATCCTTTACCTTATTGACTTATAAAATATAAAAAAAAGGAACTTATTTTTGAAAAAGTAATTATAAAAAAATATTATGTAAAAAGAGAAAAAAGCGCCGCAGGCGAAAATTTTTTTCCACAAATCTTCACATGGTCAACATTAATCGACCATCAAACTGAGTCATCAAAAAACTATCAATTAACTTAATTTCTACCAACTGTCTTTTCACTTTATCTATGTACATATGTAAGTACGTAATAACAATAGATAAATTTTTGTTTTGTTTTTCTTCAAAGCACATAACAGCGATTATTTTATTAGTTACCCAAAAATAACATATGTACATAAGAAATAAACGTAGCATTCATAGATCCATAGTATCTCATTAATCATTAAATTCATAATATTTTCTAAATTCACACTGTTCCTTAATTTAGGGGGGCAAGTGCCCCCCTATGGCCCCCCCAAATTACGTCCCTGAAAAAAATGCATAATATTTTCAATTAATGTTAATCGAAAATCGGGATTTTGGGGAGGGGGCCCCTATCCTATATTTCTATTTACATGGATGTGTCTAGATTAAGAATAGATTTTATATTCGGAAACTGTTTAAAATTGTGTATTTAAATCTTACTATATCATCGAAGTATAATCAAATGTTATTTTGAAAGTATGGAGTAAATTTAAATCGTTGTTTGATGATTAATCGTCTTATCAAAATTCCTTTAAGCAGTTCTGTTTATATTATTCACGAAAATTTGTTTATTCCCATTTATATTTCAGTAGTTAGTTGTTACATAGGTATTGGTATATACATAATATTGACGTTGGAAATGGGCCCACGCAAATTTTGAAACTTACACGATTCGAGCCTAATAAAAAAAGTTAACCGATCCTTGGGCTGTTAAAGCAGGTATTAGTTGTTTGTGTATATAGTAAGAAATTTGTTTTGTTGAAATACCCAAACTTTAGGTCCCAAAGTTGCAATATACTATAAATAGTTAAAAAGTTATTTACTTTTACTGAGGGCCCATATTTTCTAACTGATAGTGGGGCCCACATGCCATCGGGCATGTTCGCTTGTATGGCCAGTCCGCCACTGATTATAAGTTATTATTACTGTTATCATGTTATTATTACTGAATGACCGGCCACAGCGACGCGTTGGAGATCTCTGTAATGTCACTGTGGCTAATATGTTAAATAAATAAATAAATAAATAAATATGTAAAAAAAATTGGTTTACATGTCAATTTCTTTAATGAATTTTTTAACTCCTTTAATTGTTTCATATTTCGAAAATCACCATTATTTATATTACTAATATAATAATTTTATACGTTGGCATGAAAAGTCCATTTTGCTTAAATCGCTTAAGTAAGTCGGAGTTTGGATTCGGAGTCGGAGTCAGTACATTTTGATTCGACTCTACAGCCCTGTTAATTACTGACTTGTTATTACTAAAGCCCGGACCCTGAGGGGGCCATCCAGTGTTAAAATGTTGTAAATGCATTGTTAAAGGTTTGCAGAACCTTTTTTATAAAGCATTTACAATAATTGAACAATAGACGGCGCGCTCTGGGTCCGCGCTTTAGTTATTACTGTTCAGTTCTACTTTTGTAGATGGTTCCAAACTGACTATTACTGATCTAAAAGTTTGAAGTATGATATTAGAAGATCATTTCAGTAATAGTTTTATTTTTTAATTTTACTTTTAAATAAAATAAAAGCGATTGAGTGAATTCTACAGCTGGCTCTGGGTCTCGTAAAAGTGCATACGCTCTTTATGGCAATGTGCCCGAGAGCTGGTAAGGCACGCTACGCAGACCCAGATACCATTTTGAGTGTGAGCCATTACCGAGCAGCACGATCGTGGTGGTTTTAAATCCACAGGCAAGTAGATATTAGTAGAATGCTTCGGCAATTACCACCGACAGCCGGTAACCGCAATCGGTGGTAACTTGGAAATGCAGTATATAATTCTGAAATTTCCAAGAAAATTTACGTACCAAGAAGACGATGTTCATTCACAGGAATCGTACGATTCGTTCAACCAGCGGAACTAGACGATTGTCTGTGGCATTGAGTAGACACTATAATATTATAATTAAAAAAAAGTATATTATACATCAGTTAAACCACAAAAAGTTTCGCAATTTTGTGGTTTATTTATGCTACTGGTTTTTGAGCCAACTCTTGTCCATTCATGTTCATAGGTATGCTTAAAAATTATTGAGAGTGACTGAACGAACGAAATATCAATCGGTTACATTTTAGAAAGATCTTTATTGAATTATTCGTTCGTAGAAGATCATCATGAAAAAAATCAGCTGTTAAAAATTTACTTTCGTCTCAATTCGTTCTAAATAAAAGTCCCTAGATTAAGGACGAAAACACACAGGGAAGAACGGCACGTCTATGGGTGGTCTATGGGGTACGATAAATATGGGATACACTGTTGTCGATCACTGTCAAGCAAGGATAAATGCAAGGATACAATTTTACCGAAAACACTCCAGAGGGTTATTTTGGGGCGGGGAGTGTTGGGCGTTCCATGATTATGTGCAAGGCACCACCCATTTTCTTCGCATGTTTAAAAGTATCTAAAAAACGCCCCGTGCCACGTGCATCGCTGTGTGTTTTCGCCCTAATTGTTGTCGGTCGTGTTAATTTTTTAATGTAGAATGGTATTTTTTTAGATAGTTGAACAAAAGGGAGTGTGTGGATTTTTAAATGATGTAAGAAGGTTTCCACAACAAAGTTAGAATTCAGAAGTCAGAATGTGGAGATTTGTTGGAAAACTTATCGGCAGACAAGTTTGTCTACTAATATACATATATAAGCCTTTGTTCACAAACAGAGCATGATACAATATGAGTCCAAAGATTCTAAAATTGCATTTAACAAAATTTTTTTTTCTATGTGGATATGAAGGTATGTATATTAGATTCTGTCTTTCGTAGGATCTAATCTACATATAGTTACATGAAATGTCTCATATGTATAGTATATTTAGGCTGACTGAAATTTTTTCAAAGTGGTTACAAGAACTGTTTGCAGAAGCCAGCAGCATGGGCTTTAATTTTAAGTTTAAATTCATAGATGTCTCGTTAATTTCGAGTTTTTTAGTGCAAGTAATTTACTTTAGGCGACTTATGTAATAAAAATGCTGCATTGTTTGTAAAGTTAAATCGGCCGCTCTTTAATTATATCAACATTTGTATAAATCGGGTCTACCTCACGGACCGGAATGTGAAATGCCGGAAAACGCAAATATCGGAAGGCAATGATCGAAAATCGAAAGATCTCAAGTCGAAAGATCAAAAAAAAGGGTGCATGGTAAACAGTACATACTCACGTACACACTCACTTAATTTGCGCGAGCAGGATACAACAGGAACAAGAGGAACAGGCTTTTCCTCCCGTATTAATGTGCGCGCGCAGAATACGGAAGGAAAAGCCTGTTCCACTTGTTCCTGTTGTATCCCGCTCGCACAAATTAATTGAGTATGTACCGTTTACCATGCACCCTTTTTTTATCTTTCGATTTTCGATCTTTGCCTTCCGATATTTGCGTTTTCCGGCATTTCACATTCCGGCCCGTCACGGAGACCGGTATAACTCATATTAATTCGGGGTATTAACTAGAAAAACAGACCGAAAACCAAAACTTTTAGTACATACATATGTTTGTCTGTACATTGATTTTGATCAACTTCAATGAGAGCAACGTTGATAGATAATTTGTGTGGCCAACATTTTACAATCAATATTTTATTATGTTATACACATGCAGTTGGATAACCATAAAAATTCGCCACGCTGAAGCAGCGAGCTCGGTATCCCTTCATTAAATAATTCTTACATCCTTAAGTCAGTGCAAAAAGTTCCATATGAAACCGCCGACTTGCAGTAACCACCGAATAGCTTTGGTCACGGTTTGTCAAGTATACATGATCGGATCGGTGTTGCGACGTATGGAAAGCCACGGCAATGAAACCATCCGTGGGAATGGCAAATTGAAACGAGAATCGAATCGATTACTCGATGATCGTCTTCGTCTAATAGGCACCCATTTAATGGCGGTGAACTATGGCGCTGGGGCTGTCGAGGCGGTTGTCGACGAGGTGTTGGTGTTGCGCGGAGCATGACGAGCTGGCTGCCCACCTGACCGTGTCTCCGGCTGCTCCTCTTCTTGAGAGACCCTCGATGCCTCGTCGGTCGACCGGAGGCTTCGAGGCCCTTCACCCTGACTCCGGAGTCGCCGGCCGACAGCCACACGTGCCCACTCTTGCCGTCGTGCTCTACGTGCCATCCAAGAAACAAAGCCGACAATTACAGCCGAACAAAACAAGCCGATCTGTATCGATAATTAATATGGCGGTTGGGTTGACAGCGCCACGCCGCTTCGGTTGGGGTTGCGGTGAAAATTTTAAATTTGAAATGCTTTTTATTCAAAGCGCGCGCTCTGATTGGTCGACCGTTCTTGTTCGAGTTTAAATATCGAACATGAAACAAAAGAACTTCTTTGATTTTAAATGTTAATAAAAAAAAGCTTTATTTTATTGGTCGATACGATGAATTTTTACTTACTACGTATTATATTATATTTTACATATGATATACGCAGACGCGGCTCGTGCATAGGAACTGCGGCGCTGCAGCACCCCCAGAAAAAATACAAAAAAATCACATTTGTATACATTTACAACTTGTGAATATAATTTAAATAAGAATGATAAGATATTTTACATTATCATTATTAATGAGTATGTCAAATATGGGTCTACGTGACGAGACAGAATGTTAAATTACAGAAAACACAAATATCGGAAGGCAAAGATCGAAAATCGAAAGATCTTAAGTCGAAAGGTAAAAAAAAATGGTGCATGGTAAACGGTACATACTCACTTAATTTGTGCGAGCGGGATACAACAGGAACAAGTGGAACAGGCTTTTCCTCCCGTATTCTGCGCGCGCACATTAATACGGGAGGAAAAGCCTGTTCCTCTTGTTCCTGTTGTATCCTGCTCGCGCAAATTAAGTGAGTATGTACGTGAGTATGTACTGTTTACCATGCACCATTTTTTTTGATCTTTCGACTTAATATCTTTCGATTTTAGATCTTTGCCTTCCGATATTTGTGTTTTCTGTAATTTAACATTCTGTCTCGTCACGGAGACCGGTCAAATATATCTAAATACAAGTTGTAAATGCGATTTTTTTTGTAATTTTTCTGGGGGTGCTGCAGCGCCGCAGTTCCTATGCACGAGCCGCGCCTGGATATATGTACCTTTAATATAATATGTAAAAAAAATTGTTTGTTTATAAGTTGTATTATTATTGTATTGACTGCATGTCATATTAGAAATTATATGATACAGTTAAGTTTTTGAGCTCTTTTTCCTATTATGCTGTACATTAACATTTGAATAATGTAATACTATCAGTGGCGGCTCGTGAGAATACATAGAGGGGGGGCTGCAGAGATTAATCAGGATGTAATAGCTCGTTGACCATACCGCTGATCAAATACAGACAAAAATAGCATGCATATGTACTATACTGGGAGGTCTGCAGCCCTGCAGCCCATATGGACGGCAAAAATAGCATGCATTTGTACCATACTGAGAGGGCTGTAGCCCCGCAGCCCATATTTTATTTTAGTTTTTACATATATACCAGGAAGGCCTTACAGGTAAATCCCAATGCACCTTCCTGGTCAATTACAAATGCAGCATTTTTATTACTTTTTTATTTTTATTTTATTAAGTCGTTGAATTACGAGACACTGAAAAACTCGCAAATGAACGAGACATCTATGAATTGTACATAGATTTTATTGTACATCAATTATACTTCAAATAGTGGTGACATAGTAGGTAGGAAGGATTTTTAGCCAATTTTTTTTCCGGGAACCGTTTCAACAATGAAATCAGAGAAGATTGGTAAACTCTGATAGGAAACGATCAACCTGGAGTCACAAATCCAGGTCTGACCAGCAACATACTCTGAAAAATTCATTTTCATTCGAGGCCCTGACCCAGGGACCGAACCCGGCGCCTTCTTGACGCTAAGCAGAAGCTTAACGACCGAGCTATGCTGCTGGCTAATATAGACGAGCCGCCACTGAATACTATATGATTACTAACAAAAATAAAATAAAATTGTAAAATAGAAAATAATCAGTAGATCAGCAGCTATTAAAATAGATATAAGATGCATTGTGAACATAATTTAGTAATAATAAAAAGCATTAAAAAATCAAATATGATACAATACAGTATGGATATTCTTATGCGAATTCACAACTTGCGACTTAGCGATCTCATGCTAGCCTTTTGAAGGCTATGGAATCGTAAATATTCAACCGTTTAAATTTAATAATTCCGTTATAACAATCATAAATTAAGTTATAAATAAAATCGTTGAATTGCAGGTTTTTTGAAAACCGATTGTTTCCTCCGCCTCGTTTATTCTTATTTTTCTAATTGATTTATTTATGTATACAATTCATACACATTAATTTATTTCATTACCAATAATTCAATAAATTGGGTTACATGTCAATTTTAAATGATTTTTTTAATTCCTTTAATTTTTTATGTTTTGAAAATCGCTATTAAAATTAAAATTAAATTAAAAATTTTATAGTTGGCAAGAAAAGTCGATCTTACTAAAATCGTTCAAGTTAGATTCGGAGTCGAATCATAAAATAAAGTCACATTCGGAGTCGGTAAATTTTGATCCCACCCCACTGCCCAAATCAGTGGTTCTTAACCATTTCAATGAGCCGCACCCCTTTGAATCTGAAAATATGTTCTCGCACCCCTTTGAAAAATTAGTTTTGGAATCTTTAATTTAGAAAAATACATTTATTGCAAGTTTTTTTTTTCTTAGCGCACAGATATGCCACTTGATAGGACACTTTTAAGCAATTATTTACCAATCGTTTAATCGTCTATCGCCGATGGCAAGATCTAGATCAGAGGTTCCCAAAGTGGTCCGTACGGACCCCCGGGGGTCCGTGACAGGAGGAAAAAAATGGGGGTCCACGAGATGTAAATGGGGGTCCACGGATCGGAATCAATGGAATCAAATTTAATCAAAATAATGCGGGTTTAAATACACACTACATGAAGAATTGATTGGATTAAGCACAAATGAAGAACTTAAGGTATAGTTTAGAAACGGTTACCAGCAGTTCTGGCTGCAGAAAGATATCCCTGTTGCTTATCCTGTATTGTGGGCTATCGCAAGAAAGTTTTTGATAGCATTTCCTTCTTCGTACCTCGTGGAAAGAGGTTTTAGTGCAGTTTCCAATTTTCTTACGATAAAAAGAAATCGGTTGCAAATCACTGAACGTGGAGAATTACGACTGTACCTTACGTATTTGAACCCAAATATTGACCAATTGATATCGGAGCATCAGGTTCATCCCTCTCATTAACAGAATTTATTATTTTATGTAAGAATTTTATTGTGTTTTGATTTGTTCATTTTCATTAAAAAAAATTCAATAAAGATAAGAATAAAAAATATACATATTTTTTTTACAATTGTCCAATATACAAAACAACCTATCACAGTGTGTTCATATTTGTATTTAAAAAAATTAGAAAAATTTCACTATTAGGCATCCTGGGGGAGGGGGTCCACGAAGGATAAAATACTGGGCTAGGGGTCCACGGGGAAAATAAGTTTGGGAACCTATGATCTAGATGGTTATTAAATCCAAATCGACCGGCTCATGTTAGATTTTGCCAAATTATGTAACTTAATGCTGACGGATTCAATAAAATCGGCATCCCCTCCCTCTCGATAATTCAGCGAGCCCTAAATTGTTGATTGTTGTTAGCACGCATATGCTCTCGGTTTGAAATGTCATTTTGACTTCAAATTACAAAATTAATGTAACGATCTCTTTCTTATGAAAGAATAATAAAAAAAAATAAGTTTATATCTTCCTCACATATCTTGTATTTTTCGTAATATATGTTTATTTATTTAATTTATTTATTTAATAAACTTGGGGGAGGCGGCAAAGCCGATAGGCCCAAGGGGTTTGAATAAACATATTTTACAAATTATACATATATGCAATAAAAAAATGAGAAAAATTAAAATAAATTAAAAAAAAAAAACAATGTTAAAATAAAATAAAATAAGAGAAGAAAAAAAAATATATAAACAAAAAAGATAAAAATACAGAAATATGATTATGGGAAAGAATCACAAAAATCCTTTGGTTTTAAAAAAAGTATCAAGTTTATTTTTAAAAATATTAATATTAATAGAGGTTACTAAATCGTTGGGAAGACTATTCCAAACTGAAACCACTCTGTTAGAAAAGAATGTATCTCTGATCAATTTATTAGATTTATCTTTTTGGAGTCTAAGCGAGTGACCTCTGAGGTGAGTGTTTGTGTTGAATGAAATAACATTAGACATATGACAATTACAGTGATTATTAAGAATTGTATAGACTTCGATTAAGTCACCTCTAGTTCTTCTCGTCTCCAATGTAGTGAGATTCATTATTTTCAATCTTTCATTATAAGTAAGTGATTTGAGTTCAGAAGGAATCTTTGAAATTCTCCTTTGAACCCTTTCAATACATGTAATATCCTTTTTAAAATGAGGATTCCATATGTTAAAAGCATATTCAAGTCTAGGTCTGATGAAAGTTTTATATATTTTTGTTAAAATAGTTAAATTTAGACATATAACATACAAAATGAGTAAGTTTTGTTGTATATATATGTTCTATGAGTAAGTTTTGTTGTATGTATATGTTCGCTTTATAACATACAAAAATGAGTAAGTTTTGTTGACAATATGATTTATATGTGCGGACCATTTTAGGTCGCAAGTGGTGATGATACCTAGGTCTAATTGGTATTGGACGCAATTGAGGAAAAGGCTGTTTATTTTGTAGGAAAGATTTGGGTTATTTTTTCCTAGGTGGAGAACAGAGCATTTCTTAACATTTAAAGTTAGAAGCCAAGTTTTTGACCACGTGACAATTGTGTCCAAATCGCTTTGAAGATAATTGATATGTAATAATTGAAGAATTGATATGAGAATTGATATGAATATGTAATATGGAAATTAGAAAGTTTCCATGGATCTACGACTTGCAGCTGTAGTATCAATCTTGAATCGAGCCAATCTTCATCAAATGTCAATTATTACTTTAAATTGAAACTGTCAGTACCGAGCACAGTTCGTGGGAGAGAAAGCTTCCTAGTCGGGATGAAAATTTTAATTACCTGCTCGCGGTGTCGTTCAGTCGACGCCAATCGGGCGGCGCGTAGGGAACAAAGGTGTGCGTGTAAAATTAAACGGAGCCACGGCAAATCGTCAATTCTCTTCCGTCGATTTGAGTCTCCGAAATGACTCCAGCCTTCTAACCGGTGACCGTCCATCGGTTGAACGACTTCGTGGAAGACAATGGCGTCGGAATCGCTCGCCCGTGAAGGTGGGAACTCGTCGCATTGTTCGAGACACTTTGCCGCTTCGACACGTATAGATTTTACAGATTTACTCGGCGCCGATTATGGACAAAATAAAAGAGGATGGTTTCTTGTGGGTCTGTGCATAGTACCGCATAGTCGCGGTCGACGCCGGGCAAAAAAGAGCAAAAGAAAATGGGCGAAATTGGCGCGATGCACGCCGGCCGCCATTTTGGCAATGTCATGGGTCCTTCGAAAAAGAGCGGATTTTTAACTATCCATTTCTCATTGATGTATAATATACTAGATCCGCCCTCACGTGTTATACTTGTCTCCCTTTTGGCGCATGCAAAATACATGGCGCATGCACAGTTTCTCTTAGTAGGTATGTATGTAGGTAGGTACCGTTGCGTCGTAGGGAAAAAAACCCAACTTCCCCGGTAGTTAAACCCCCCGCACCCCTCAGCTAGATCTCCGACCAAAATAACACGTCTGGGCCCATCTAGTGTATTATACATCAATGTCCATTTCTATTATAATTGATACGCGAAACGTTACAAATATGAATGCTAACAAATTATTGTTTTCACAGCAACACCTACTTTCTTCAATTTCAAAGTGGCATACTGATCAATTTATTATGCTTAGTTTAATTAACAAATTCATACATTTATTGAGAGACGCATTAAGGCCAGTTATATATGTATATCGAGATCGTTTTGTTTCGTCATCATTTCTAGTGGCGTTTCATTCAATTTGATTGTATGTAAATTGTTGACTACGCAAAATCAGTGTGTAATTTCAATAATAAAACCGCATGCTTATTCAAAATGTTGTCGTTTTCAGTTCTTTTTCGAGGCAATTCTGAATCATAGTAGTTGAAGAGAACTTAAAAACACAGAGAGGTACGTGGCACATACATACATACGAACGTATGTTTTTAGATAGTTTTACACATGTAAAAAAACGCTAGTACGCCTGATCTATGCCAGAGCAAAACTAACCACCTGGAGTATTTTCAGTGATATTTCATCTTTGTATTGACATAGGTTTGACAGTGATCGATAACGTTGATTTCCATACTTGAAGAAATATGGGAGAATCTTGTTGAAATAATAAGCAGTTACCGGTGGACAAGTTTGCTTTACCCACAAAAATTGTTATTATTGTCAATTAATCAATCACTATTGTCAATTACTATTGTCCTACAAAGCAAGAGAGCAAAAAAAGGTTGACAGGTCTGTGATGATAAGATCAAACGAATTAACCTGAAGAAACGCCCTTTTCAATTGGAAACCACGAGCACGTACGTGGCGTACGATTCAGTGTGTTTACGCCTTTAACCTTTTGCCCGCGGCAATATTGCGGTACTTTTTTTTTTTTAGCGAATTTGGAAATCGGGGTTTCAACCATAAATACATCTTATAAGATGTATTCAAGTGATCAAATATGTCAATTGACACCTGAAGTATTATTTTAAATAGAGAATCACGCCTATTTTGTTTACACATTGAGTGACGCTATTATCGCTATTGGCATTTTACGCATGACTCCTATAAGAGTCATCCGCGGGCAAAGGGTTAAGCTGATTTACGTTAAGATTAGACATTTTCTAATAATTGGTAGCATAGCTTTTAAAACACTGCCGTATTGCTCTAATTTTTGACCTATTTTAATTTATTTTTACTCTCGATAAAATGGTAAAACTTCAAAAGTCAATGAGATTTGATAAGAAATTTTTATTTTATTTTACGAACTGTATAAGTAATTTTAATAAATTAGAGAAAACGAAACCAAATTAAGCTCTATAGAATATATAAGTAAATTTTTAAGAGGACAGAATGTAAGTAAGCTGGATTTTACTTTACATGCACATACATCGAGATGAAACTATTTTAAAAATGCATGCATATTCATGCACCAATTCACAGTCTTCATCATTGGCTTTTATTGTTTTGTACGCCTCATTAGCAACAAAATTGTATTTTAATTATTCTGTATACATTGAATAAAAAATTAAAATACATGACGGTTATGTGTAGATGTCTACGAAGTTTGTGGTGTTGCACGCGCCTCATCATTACCTCTTTCCTGTCTCCGATGACTGTTTCACGGGGGATTTGCCTACCTGGCGTGAAATTGACGACGTTCACGACACTTTTTGTCGAGAAAAATACCGTAGATTTGCCGTAAATAAGTGCTCAGAGACAGGGGTCGATGACAGGTGGCACGCGCTTGCTTCAAAAAACAACCCCTTCTCGAGGCAGAGACCATGGTGGGAACCAGATTTAAATACGTCTCGACAATTAATTGGATGCTGCGTTGATTGACGACAAAAAAGAAACGGTTGACATCGCCCATCAAACGGTGGCAATCAACGTCATGTTCAACCGGTTGAACTGCCAACATCAGTTAAATTTAATTTCATCTTATTGTTGTGTAATGGACTGATTAACAAAAAAATTGTTACTTTTTAAAATTAAATTATTTTTTACATTTAATTAGACACACGATCGTTCCATCGTTTTCTTTGATTTTAATTAAAGTTTTTTATACAGTAATATACCTATAAATATTTACATATGTATGGAGTATTAAATGCAAATGAAGGAAAACCACACACGAAAAGTAATTTTAATTATAATAAAAATAAATGCATGTTTATATTATATATTATTCTTCATTAATATGGGTGCAATTTACTTATCAGTGCACTTATATATTATAGTATGCACATTGTGTATATTACACATCCCATGTAAACCTCAAATAGTTTGTTTGAAGTTTTACCTTCCCACATTTTTAATCATTTTTAATTTGTATTTAGTTTTAATATTTCAGTGACGCCTACTTTTGCGTCATTGATTTTAAATAGTTCAATTATATTACACCGTAGCTTATCAGACAAATAAGATAAAATACTTTGAAGGTTTGTGGTTTGTTTTCCGAGATTTTTACTTACTTCTTATTAAGTTCACATGGTTTTCGTGTTAGTGGTCATTTTTTATATCTCTTATCTCTTATCCGATCGTTTTCATACTTTGCCATATTGCTCATTTTGGTCATAGATATACGTTAATGTATCGTCTGCCATTACGTTGGGGATAAAATATCGTATACAATGCGTATCAAATATCCAGAATCTCGGATACGGTGACGTCTATGACGGTACGGCAGGCAAGCTACCATAATCTATCTTCAACCTTTTCGCCTTGATATGGCGATATCAGATTTTAATTGTTTAAACGCCTATAATTCACTCTATATTTTATAAAATTTGCTCTATAGGTTCTCGTTATCTCTAATATTTAAATATTTATAGTTTTATTAATCGCTTTTTGATAGACATATCATGTATTATGCATCCGCTGTAGGAAGACACTTATGTAAGTAAAACGCACATGTTGTCCCTTTCACCGCCTCTAGACCAAAAGCATTTCGTGCAGACAATATAATATTTTCAATGCGAAATGCTATTGAACTGGTCAGTAAAAAGACAACCCTAGTCCTAATGGTTGAGTGGATGAAATATGTACATCCACGTTGGAAATTATTGGAAAATACATTACATGCAATGCCGTTCGGTTGGTCATCATCATGTTTTTGAATAACTGATGATGTTTTTCATCTTCTTACTTCGGTTTCTTCCACGGGGTTGTGACCGCGTAAAAAGTAGTGTATCCACCTGTCCGTAAATCAGATAACATAAATCGAGATCACCGACCGTAACCAATAAGTCACGCATCGTGGTGGTTATAAAAACAAATAACAATTATGCCGGGTGCCATTGCAGTGTCATTACAAATCTTCTTAAATTTACTATTATGTTCAAAACAACTACATACTTGATAGATATGTGATGAATTCATTATGGGTATATTTTAGTCTCGACACACCTTTATGAATAATATGAAAAATCAGCTCATATTACAGTATGTCAGTAAGCAGTGTAATAAGTAGTGCATACAAAATACTTTTTAAGTTAAAATGTATCTATGTATATAATAGTTGAAGAATCGTTTGTTCAAGTTCGGAATATGTATGTAAGGTTGTTAACCTTTTCGGCCCCAGGAATTATTTCACGCTTTACTTGCGGTTTATTTCTAGTTAGATTTTGTGTACCTATACTTTGTCTGAATTTTAGATTTTTTCGCCGCTGCTATCCAATTTTATGTTAGTTTTTTGTATTTTTTCGCGTCAATTAAGAAAAAATACTGTTATTTTAAGCGTCCACGTTTCTTGTATTCAAAATGTAAACGTTTCATGTCAATAAGTACATCGAAAATCCATTTTAAATTTGTATTTAATTGTGAGACAAGTTGAATGAATGTCAAAAACGGTTGTCAATGTTGTAAATGGCTAACATTTTCCTGTCTACACAATGATAAGCGATGCAAATTAATCGGATTTTTTTACCATTTGAGCTCTTCTCTTTTCCACCTGTCCATTTTTCTAGCCGTTTCAATATTTTCACCTTTTTCATTTTAGTATATTGCCATTTCAATCTCTTCACTGTTTCTACCAGTCACCCCGTCTCACATTTTTTGTCTTTCCTTGTTCTAATACTATGCACTTCTCCGAGCGCATTGGACTTTGTGCATCATTTTGGCATTCAATGTCCAAGTTTCGCATCCATACGTCATTTTTGGCAAAACACATTCATCTTTTTCAGACAAAGTCGCATTTTTTATTTCAACACAGCACTAATTCAAATGCCACACGTCCAGTATATTCATATGTAAATACATACTTATATCTTAGGTGAATCCTTTCTAGATATGTCCTTATTTTTGAAAATAATATTTATAAAATTAAATATAGACACTACCCATAAGATTCTTTCTCATTGGCAGAGTGCGTTATCCATTCTAAAGAAATGGTTTTATATTTCATGACCGCCAACAGTGACAGAAATTCATAAAAAGCTCACAAACGAACAAGCTCATACATATATTAAAAAAATTACAAACTCTCGCAGTGCTTTCCCTATATTTACGTGATATTTTACGATACAAAGATGACATATTGATAGGGAGATGACATTGAGGGATACCGGTGAGAAATTGTACGGTACGCCATGCCTAGATCTCCATATACTCCAGCTGGGATGGGAGTATCCTCATGTCATTGCTAATTTGCACGATCTTATAATTTCGACTAATTTCTCCTACATTTCTTTAAATATGGGAATCACCGATATTGATCACTGTTAATACAAGGATAAAATATCACCGAAAACACTACAGGGGGTGAGTTTTGACCTGGGTACCATAGCATAGATTAGGCGTGCTAGCGTTTTTTTTACATGTGCAAAACTACATATCTAAAAAAACACGAGCTGTGTCTGTCGGCGCCTAAAAGTAGTATGTGCATGCCTTGTTTAGAGAGGACTCTGGTGTGAAAAAAATTGGGGCCCCAAAAAATCTGAGGAAAAATTATATGAAATTTTTGCGGTTATACCTGACATTCACTGTAAAGTAAGTACTTACAATATTAATTATTTAAAATTTAAAATTTGTGAAAAAAACATTTTTTTCGACTTCATTTACTAACATTTTTATCTTTTTTAGAGGTTTATGAATTTTATGAATTTAGAGGCCCCTTGTGCCTTATATCCGCTGCCTCTCCCCCCCAGGTTGACCGATACTGTTTGTGACCATGTCGGAATAGTGACCTTCTCCATGCACATTGCACACGCGGTCGACCCCCTACGGTTTTTCACAGCTGAAATTCCTTCACACATGGATCTCTGTACATACATATGTTCGTCTTAAGCCTTCTCGTATTCCAAGACCCATTTTATATTAATACTTGCTTTACTGTGCTAAAAGCGTCCAGTTAAAAACGCATGTTTTAAGTTAAAATAATGCAAAATATGCGAAACTTATCATTGTGATTAGATATATTTATCATGTATTAAACGTCGAACAATATGAAAAAAAAAATAACGGCTGAAACAGAGCCGTCATTACAAGGCGGATATCATTCTCACATCGACCGTTGAGTGCGGTACGTACTGAATTCCCCTCTCTTTCGCATCTGCGAGGCACGTGTTTATTTATTTATTTACTTAGTATATTGCTAATTATAACATGTAAACAAAATAGTCCTGGTCACTCGCTATCCATCACAGTGCGGCAAGTGAACGTCACATTTTTTCTATATGTTTAAAACTATCTAAAAAAATCCACGTGCCACATTCACCGCTGTGTGATTTCACCCTTATATACATACATTTAGCCAGCAGTGTCGCTTAATGGTAGCGTGTATGTTTAGAACCAGTGGGTTCGATCCACTATACTGCTGGTTAGATTTGGTGTGGTATTTGTGACTCCAAGCCGATCGTTTCTTATCAGAGTTTGCCAATTTTATCAGATCATCGATGAAACAATTCCTCAAAATTGGCAAAAAGTCATCTTTCCTGTCACAAATCTTCTGTATTTATTATATTATTTTTATTTTACATATATACCAGGAAGGCCTTACAGGTAAATCCCAATGCGCCTTCCTGGCCAATTACAAATACAAATACAGCATTTTTATTATAAGTCGTTGAATTGCGAGACACTGAAAAAACTCGCAAATTAACGAGACATCTATGAATTGTACATAATTTTTTATTGTACATCAATCAAATTTTTCAAATAGTGGTGACATAGTAGGTAGGAAGGATTTTTAGCCAATTTTTTTTTCCGGGAACCGTTTCAACAATGAAATCAGAGAAAATTGGCAAACTCTGATAGGAAACGATCAACCTGGAGTCACAAATCCAGGTCTGACCAACAGCATACTCTGAAAAATTCATTTTCATTCAGGGATAGAACCCGGCACCTTCTTGACGGTAAGCAGAAGCTTAACATCCGAGCTATGCTGCTGGCTAAATATATAAATTATATGTAAAATTTGTAAAAATTATATACAAATCCAAAATCCATAGATGTCTCAATGGATTAATTCTGTAATTAATTGTTATTTCGTGGTCTTTAGCTTCTGGAAATACAGTGATTTATGTAATAATAAAATGCTGCATTGTTTATAATTAATTTTCCAGGAAGGCACATTGGGGTCTTCCTGTCAAAATTTCCTGGTATATATCTATGTAAAAATAAAAATAAAATAAGTCGCTGTGGTAGTGGAATCTGGAAACAACCCTTAGCTTCACACTTCAGCAGCAGCAGTGGCATTTAGCCTGGGTTATTCACCACCATGGATGTACCAAGTCGCTCGCGTGCCGGCTGTTCTCGATGGCTGCCTGTTCAGGTTGGCCGTCTTCCATCGCTGTCGACGATGGAAGACGGAGCTGGATGGAAGCGTCTGAGCACGACCGTGAAGATGGAGCTGGCAGATGTAGCCGCTTCACGGCGTAAATGGCACCACCTCGACCGGAGCCGTATCGCCACTCTACTGTGACCGGAACCACCGAGCTGTATGTCTATGCACCAGTACTTGGTACTCGTGATCCGTTTATCGAGCAACCCCGACTCAACTTCGGTGGCTGTTCTGGTCGCTGGTCTCGAATTACCTGTGCGGAAAGTTGCGTTGCGTGATCAACTGGTCTCGACTGGTTCCGTGCGTAGACATCAATCCTAGATGTGCGTGGTGCGATCTGCCGCGAAACCGACTGCAATAAAACGATGCGGTGCGGTGGATGCGAAACACCACACCACACCGTTTTGTCTAATTTCTGATATACATATCAGGGTAAAATTCGAAAATATTCGTTTACCATGCATACATATGAAAAACGGCTAGTATATATATCAGTGGCGTACGGTAAAACTCTCTCTCCCTTCGTCGTATATCCTCACTTAATTTGCGCGAGCAGGATTCAACAGGAACAAGAGGAACAGCCTTACTTTCGTGTGCGCGAGCAGGATACAAGGGGACTCGGTATGACGTCACCTGTTCCCCTTGTATCCTGCTTACGCACACGTAAGTAAGGCTGTGCGACAACAACATAGAGAATTCCACGGCACGCCACTGATATGTGGGTCTACCTCACGGCACCGAAAGTGAAAAGGTCGAAAAAGCAAATATCGGCTAAATAATTTTTACTTACTACGTATTATATTATATTTTACATATGATATACGCAGACGCGGCTCGTGCATAGGAACTGCGGCGCTGCAGCACCCCCAGAAAAAATACAAAAAAATCACATTTGTATACATTTACAACTTGTGAATATAATTTAAATAAGAATGATAAGATATTTTACATTATCATTATTAATGAGTATGTCAAATATGGGTCTACGTGACGAGACAGAATGTTAAATTACAGAAAACACAAATATCGGAAGGCAAAGATCGAAAATCGAAAGATCTTAAGTCGAAAGATCAAAAAAAAGGGTGCATGGTAAACGGTACATACTCGCTTAATTTGCGCGAGCAGGATTCAACAGGAACAAGAGGAACGGGCTTTTTCTCCCGTATTAATGTGCGCGCGCAGAATCGATTTTCGATCTTTGTCTTCCGATATTTGCTTTTTCGACCTTTTCACTTTCGGTGCCGTGAGGTAGACCCACATATCAGTGGCGTGCCGTGGAATTCTCTCTGTTTTTGTCGCACAGCCTTACGTACGTGTGCGTAAGCACGATACAAGGGGAACAGATGACGTCATACCGAGTCCCCTTGTATCCTGCTCGCGCACACGAAAGTAAGGCTGTGCGACAAAAACTGAGGGAATTTCACCGCACGCCACTGATACATATGTATTATACATGCGTATATACTTGATTTTGTTCAGCAATGCACTGTGGAGATACATACGTTTTCGCCATATATGAGATGAATATTTAGGAATACATTGCCAGTAACCAAGAAACTACCTATATGTAAGTGCAACTATATATGTAAGATCTGTATTAACTTTCATCTGAATCTTAGAAGCATCACTAGTGATATCAAAAAAAAAAATCATTTAATCAGAAAGCCTTCATTTATTTTATATGTAAAGGCGAATAATCTGCATGATTTATTTATTTAAAGTTTGGACCATTGAATGTAGCATTACAGGAATTCCTAATGCGCCACAATGGTCAAAAATATAACAGAAAAGAAACAAAATAATTAGTAAAGAAATTAGACATGAGAAAAATAAAACATATATGTATGTATGTATATATGTACACAAACAGCACAATTAACGCAATCATAACAGTAATAAGCTATATAATAGCGGATAATAATAATAATTACAAATTATAAAAAACAACCAAGACGGGAGTGTCTTATAAATGAAAAAAGAGAAAGAAAAATAAATATAAGCATATGTATATACACAGACGAAAATACATAATATGTAAAATATAACATATGGAATGTCTTGCACCTACAGCCAGTTCCAATAAATAAGAACCAAGTGCAAATACAAAACATCTGTGTGAGGTCCAAATGGAAGAGAGTAAATCAAAATTCCACTCATAAATCACAATCAATCATGAAAGCAATGATGAGCGCAGACTACCAGACAAATAGGTTAGAATAATATCCGACAATTTACGCTCACTAAGGTGGAAAATATCACATTCAAACTCAGCAGCAACGATTTCATTAACAAGTCGAATAGCTTTTGGAATAGGAGCCATTCGAACAAGAACTGTACGAGCAGGAGGTATAACCATCAAATGATGATGTTTATCACGCACATAATTATTAATGACATAAAGTCCAAACTGTAAATGATGAATCTTCACTTAGTTTTGCCTACCTATTTTGCGACATATGTATATACTGATATGATGTTTGTATAGTAAATACTTATTTGGAACGCTGTTCAGACCTGGAATTCAGTATAACTTTTTGATAGATTATGATACTTCAATCCTTATGTATTACATATGTACATATACATACATACGAATTTGTATCCTAAACAGAACTTAAAGAAACTCTTCAACAATTGAACTATAAGGCAAAACGAAAGATGTATTTAATGAATTTGTAAATTGTTGCACTTTAGTTGCATTTGCCGCCCCCCGAATGGTGCCGCGCATAGGCGTAGCCTCACTCGCCTGCACGTCACTGTACAAATCAACACAATGCTTGAACAAATAACTCGACCATCGCTAATTTAGTACCTTCATCGCAATTAGTATAATTATCGCGGAGTCAAGTACTTATCGTGATTTTTTATCGTCGTCGATTGAAGAAAAAAAAATCGTTACAGGCTCTCGTCCGTGAGAGGTGATCTCGGCGAGATAAAGCGTAGGTTTTAAAAGCTCGCCAATGTCGATAAAACGCGTCAAAGAGGGTGCGAAAAATTGCGATTAGTGAAATCTTCGTTTCGTTTATGATACCGCGTATATTATAATATAAGAGAGTCAAGTCGTTTGTCGATTGTGAGAATTGTGTGAAAGGCTTTTAATGTGTTTTTGTTTCACAGCGATATCTTTTATCGAAATGTTGTATAATTCTTACGTGTCTTAATGCATTGTCCAAAATATACATATTCAACTCAACCAACTCAAATATATATGTACATATGTAAGGTTTAGTTTTCAATACCCAGAAGAGTGCATATATTTGACAGGAAGACTCCAATGCGCCTTCCTAGACAATTAATTACAAACAATGAAGCTTTTTTTTTACATAAATCACTGTATTTCGAGAAGCTGAAGAACAATAATTTAACAATTAATTAATTAATTAATCCATTGAGACATCTATGGATTTGGACTTGTACATCCATTTTTACAAATTATACATACATTAAATACAGAAGATTTGTGACAGAAGGTAGGATGATTTTTTGCCAATTTTGAGGAACCGTTTCAACAATGATCAGATAAAATTGGCAAACTCTAATAAGAAACGATCGACTTGGAGTCGCAAATATCCAAGTCTAACCAGCAGTATTAAAGATTAGCCCGGGAACGAACCCAATAATCTATTGGTGCTAATATAATGTAGGCCATTGTGGCGCATTAGGTTCTTCCTATAATGCCACAATGGTCCAAAACTATAAATTAATAAATTAATTAGTGATTCAGTTGGCATACTTGGACCGAGTGTATGTTTAAGTTGACGCCACGACAGAATGACAGCTAGTTTGATTCTCATTGACTACCTGTACCACGTATCCCTTCACGAAGTGGATACTTTATGTATGTAATAGTAAATATCAAATAGTTGGATCTTTGCAACTTCTTAATTTCTTTTGTATATATGTATGTACATACATACATACATACAATGTGAACACAAATTTTCTCTGCACGGGATAATATACAACCAGCAGGATAGACTAATGGTTAACGTATAATGCTTTGAACAAAGAGGTCACGGGTTCAAATCCCACTGGTTTCAGCCGGCCAGACCTTGGATTTGTGACTCCAGGTCGATCGTTTCCTATCAGAGTGTACCAATTTATCTGATTTTCTTTGAAACGATTCTAACAAATTGGCAACCTTACCCATTTTCTCGTAAAATCTCGAGTTTTCAACAATCTCAAATTTCGCTGAATTGTATAAAATGCTGCAACTTTACAAATTCGACAATAAATGTCTCTGTGGATGGGAATTGACATGTATTTACTCAATTTCGCTGAATTGTTTGAAATGCTGCAAATTTACAAATTTGACCATATGTAGATGTCTTTGTGGATATTACTTGATATGTATGTATGTACTATGTATAATACTAATAATATGTGTATCAAATGGGTAATTGTCTCGTAAACCTCGGGTTTTCATCTCGAATATTTACTGAATTGTTTTAAAATGCTACAAAATTACAAATTTGACCATATATGTACCTACATATGTCTCTGTGGATGTTAATTGATATGTATTTACTTTGTATAATAGACCGTATAATATAATACTGCCCTTTGTATAATACTGACCAGGAAGGCGCCTTTTAGTTACATGTTAGGCCTTTCTAGTATAAATTAAAAATAAATAAATATGCATATTATTTTAGATTGAGGTAGGTTTTTCGGCGCTTTTTTTTACAGAGCTACCAACCTATGTACTTTGATTAAAAAACATATATATGATACGTTATACTGGCGTACATCGTCGACGTGGCTAAAGTGACATGACATTAGTGTGTATGTATGTATATAGCAGAATTTACGTTTATGAAATGCAATGGTAGTTTTGAGAAAAAGAACTAACCCAAAGTAAAAGCGGATCTATAAAATACTAGCTGTATTACCCGGCTTCGCTCAGTGTTTATAATATAAACCGCTTAAACATGACTTAGCTAATTTAATTAAAAAAAAAAAAAAAATTTAAAAATTTAAAAAAAAAATAAAAAAAAAATAAAAAAAAAAAAAATAAAAATAAAAAAAAAAATTTAAAAAAATCAAAAAAAAAAATCAATTTTTTTTTTTTGCCTTCTAGGGCTTCGCCCTCGGCACCCCCCTGAGCCTTTGCCTTCTAGGGCTTCGCCCCTCCACGCCCCATGAGCAATTGCCGTTTAGGGCTTCGCCCCCATGATCAGTTGCCTTTTAGGGCTTCGCCCCTCCGCGCCCCCATGATTCAAAGCCGTCTAGGGCTTCGCCCCCCTTAGTTAATGCCTTTTAGGGCTTCGCCCCCCGCGCCCCCAAGATTAATTGCCGTTTCGGGCTTCGCCCCCCTTAGTTAATGCCTTTTAGGGCTTCGCCCCTCCGCACCCCCATGATTAAATGCCGTCTAGGGCTTCGCCCCCCCTAGTTAATGCCTTTTAGGGCTTCGCCCCCCGCGCCCCCAAGATTAATTGCCGTTTAGGGCTTCGCCCCCCTTAGTTAATGCCTTTTAGGGCTTCGCCCCTCCGCGCCCCCATGATTAAATGCCGTCTAAGGCTTCGCCCCCATGATCAGTTGCCTTTTAGGGCTTCGCCCCTCCGCGCCTCCATGATTAATTGCCGTCTAGGGCTTCGCCCCCCTTAGTTAATGCCTATTAGGGCTTGCGCCCCATGAGGCTGGGCCCCCCGGGCCCCCTTCGGGGCCCCACGGGGCTGCGCCCCTTGTGGCGCCCCCTTTTGAGCCCCATGGGGCTGCGCCCCATGAGGCTGGGCCCCCCGGGCCCCCATTCGGGGCCCCACGGGGCTGCGCCCCTTGTGGCGCCCCCTTTTGAGCCCCATGGGGCTGCGCCCCATGAGGCTGGGCCCCCCGGGCCCCCTTCGGGGCCCCACGGGGCTGCGTCCCTTGTGGCGCCCCCTTTTGAGCCCCATGGGGCTGCGCCCCATGAGGCTGGGCCCCCCGGGCCCCCTTCGGGGCGCCCCCCGGGCCCCCTTCGGGGCGCCACGGGGCTGCGCCCCTTGTGGCGCCCCCTTTTGAGCCCCATGGGGCTGCGCCCCATGAGGCTGGGCCCCCCCGGGGCCCCACGGGGCTGCGCCCCTCGTGGCGCCCCCTTTTGAGCCCCATGGGGCTGCGCCCCATGAGGCTGGGCCCCCCGGGCCCCCACGGGGCTGCGCCCCTTGTGGCGCCCCCTTTTGAGCCCCATGGGGCTGCGCCCCATGAGGCTGGGCCCCCCGGACCCCCTTCGGGGCCCCACGGGGCTGCGCCCCTTGTGGCGCCCCTGGCGGGGCCCCATGAAGCTACTCGCCTTGCGCCCCCGCGGGGGTGAATCCATTGAAACGAAAAAAACAAATCGGCGCCCATGGATCGAAAAAAAAAAAATCGAATCACGTGTTCGATGACGTCACCGATCTACGGACGACGACGACGACGACGACGAAAACGACGAAAACGACGACCAAGGATACATACAAAGTCTCTTTCCAAATTATAGATTAGATACAGAAAAAGCCCATCTCTGAACGGGATTAGATTGTATATAATGGATATTGGATAGAGTACGGTTTATTCAGGGCTACGAATCCACTGTTATCAAATATGGCAGGTAGATGTGACTGTCTTTTTTCGGTTCGATTTCGAAATGACATCATAATTGAAGGAATGCGTACCATAAAAAGACACCATAAATTAACGATAATCATCCTGATGAGACATGTTGCGAACTTTAGTGGCAATTAAAGCTTAAAATCTACAGTTTGTTGAAAAAAAAAATAAAAAGAAATTCGACCGAGATTTACAACACACATCCTCAAGTCGTACTATGTGTGTCAAAACTCGTATATTTATTGCTTATCTTTTCTTGCATATCCGCGAATAAAAATGAGAGCAAACATCCCTTTTGAACTCGTTCGAGAGAACTTTTATACTGATTTATAAAAAGGCTCATGAACTGAAATAAGATTAAGAACAATTGATCTACGAAGAAAGTGAAGGAAGCTGACTAGGAGAGACTTTTATCTAAAAATGAATAATACATGGTTGGTGGTGATTTTGTTTATAACATTTTGGAGGAAAGTTTGGTGGAAAAGATTTTCATTGCAGTACTTATAGATCTATAAAATACTTTTAACCTAGAAAAAATTGAAATAAAAAGATTAACTCGGTTCAGTGGAAACTAGTTAGATGTAATTGTAACCAAAGATATGTACATAAATACAGTTGGAAGAACCTTGTTAACCCATTGAATACTGACCAACGCCGTTCGGCGTTTTGCTAACATGTCCCTGAGCCTGAAATACGCCGATAGGCGTTGTTTTTTGAGTATGTAAAAATAAACAAGAATACTATCCGTTAAGCTTTTCCAGGTATCATTAAAAAAAGGCATTGAACATGGGTCGTGTAATCCGTGTCAATGTTTATAAAGTTTGGTTTACACCAGAATTTCTGAATTTATAACCATAGCAGAATTTCTCGATGGAAATCCCTAACTGCATTTTAAATTTTGGCTAGGCATTTAGATTGTGAACATTACATTTTAACAACAATGAAGATGATGGAACTGGTTTTGGAAAAATACATGCATTAATAGTTATTTTATATTGTTGCAAGATATATTATAGTCTAAACACACCTTTATAAAATTCGAAATCCTCGGCGGTAGTTATCTAGGGTTTGTTTGGATTAGCTACAATTTTTATACCTGTTTTCTATTGGATTTCTAAATAAATCTAGTTGGAAATATTGGCGAAATTTTCAGCGTGGTGGGCTTTCAACAGAAAAGACGTCAGCACTCAAACGGTTAATACGCTGATATTTTAATTCAAAGTCGGATAAGGGTTAAATTATAATACATAGAACAAGAAGTTATAATTTATAACAACACAAAACACACTGAATTGGACACGCATAGGATTGCATTGAACGTGAATTCACAATTTATTTAAACTTGCAACCAGCATTTTTTCACACCATCAGTCAGTGACGTGCGTGAATGATGCATCCATCACACTTTCCCATACAGTAAGTACAAATAAGAAATAAATTGCTTATCTCGATCGAAATCACAGAATCGAATATCGAATCGGTCAATAGGTACATCTTCCAATTTCATATATGTATAATATTATGTACCTATCTATGTATACATATGTACTCGACTCCAACTTGTACGTCTCTGGACACATTTATCAGTCGTAAAGTAATTTGAGCTTATACGCGGACATCATCTTCGTCTTCTTCTTCTTCTTCTTCTGCTCCATCGTTGATGATGATGATGAGCTCGTGTGAGTCAGCGAACACGGTTCGTTCACCTGACGCGCTCGTTCGGATAGAGACAGAAAACCCGAGGTCTTTGGAGATGTCACGCTGGCCCATTTATTATCTCTCCGTGTTTACATCTCTCATAAATGGACACATTTTTCTGGTCCGCCAAAAGGCCAAAAACGTCCACAAAGAGGGATGGATGCCAGCGTGTCACGTAAGAAACGACTCTTACGAAACCCGTAAACGCAAATGATGCAATTCGGTCACAAAAAAGCGACACCGAAATGAACTTCATGACAAAAAAAAGCTCTGGATTTATTTTCAAAATATTTCACACTCTAATCCTGGTACGAAAAGGGCCTAACAGTCGAGGTATACGGATTGAAGCGTTTAATGATTCTGTCGAGAAAATGTGTATCTGAACCAAATAACGTTTATGTAGTTTGATTGTAGCGGTACTCGAATGATACGAACATGTGGTGCGCCAAGATGGCACTTTACCGTTTATTACAAATAAGTACAAATTTCGTATGTGGACTGGCAATTTCACAGTCTTAAAAATATGATAATACCATATCACAAAATAATACGTGTGTCTGGCACGTGTGGATGATCTTATATACGAGACATCTGCGGCTAGTATGTAATTTCACATTGAAACTGTACTAGGTTCGTACAGTTTGGTAGATGCGATGACAATTCGGTGACCCGATTTTGTTTCTTTCGTGTGAGTTGTTTTGTGAAGATGAAGGCAGTGGCGCAGATTGTGAAGATATATACTTCCATGATTCCATTTTGCTTCCCAAATGTGTTTGTTTCGCGATAAAAATAAAGCCAACGACGAAAATTTTGTATATACATATAATATGTAGAGTGACAGTAATTATAATGTTGATATACATATGTATAATTCAGAAATATGAGAAAGGGTTTGTAGATTTATGTAAAATGTATATGACGCGCGCTAGAATTCCGTTCATATCTCCCGTTGAAAGGCCGCTAAAATGACTATTTTTGTACAAAACAGTAATGGTAAGAATGCGCTCAAAAGTGCGGTACGGAATTCGTACGTGGACTACAGCGGTAAGAGGTGTATTTTCATGTAATCATTATGTATTTAAATTATACATACATATGTAATTTGGGAAAGGCGATAGCCCCAATTTTATATTTTTCCATGATGCCGTTATCAGGTTGCCCTTGAGCGACATCTATAGTTTAATTTAAGCTGTTATAATTGAAAGTGGTATCCACTTTTCTTCATGTAGAGAAATACATATCTCGCAAAACATTAAACATAATGTTTTTCGTTTAACAATATTTAAAAATAGTAGTGGCCTGTGATATGTACATATATTCTGATTTTCCAAGATTCTAGATATATGGAATTAAAATAAGTGATTATTTGCTAATTAAGTCAATCAGAAATAGTGTTTTTGGAAATCAAGACTGAACTTCCACCACTTTCAAATATAGCGGCTCATACATTTATAAATTTATAGATTAAAATATAATATTTTTAAATCATATTCAAATAGTGGTGATGTAGTGAGTAGGTTTTGCAAATTTGACAAGGAACCGTTTCAACAAAGAAATCAGATAAATTGGCAAACTCTGGTAGGAAACGATTAACTTGGAGTCACAAATATACAAGTCTGACCATCAGCACTACAGATAATACTCGGAATAAATTATTTTCAATGGGGGTCAACCCAAGGGATCGAACTCGGCAACCTCTCGGTGGTTAGCGTTAATGCTACCACTAAACTATGCTGCTGGCAGGGGTGTCATTTCAGCTTTTCCCAGGGGGGGGGGGGCAAAATTTTTCTTTGACTTTCTAGGAGGGGAGGGGGGTGATCTTATTATCTGACCAGTTTCTTGTCTTCATTGATCTTACGATCAGACTTTTTCCCCCGAGAACTTTCTTTATGATACGAAATTTTGAAATCTTCCATGTATGTACATGTACATATGTATGTATTTATTGTACTTATACCCCAACTAGATCAACTAGAAATTCATAATTTCCACCCGTTTTTGCACACATGTCTCAATTAACCACTAGTGGTAAAAACACACTTAAAATAGCACTACGGGATGCGTAAGTAGACTCCTGCTGTGATAGGCGTATCTTTGTGTCATTATAAATTCGTACGATCTTATTATTTCGACAAGTTTCTCCTACATTTCTTCAAATATAGGAATCATAATTATCAGTCATATGTCAATACAAAGTTAAAATATCACCGAAAACATTCCAGAGGGTGAGGCTTGCGAAGAGACGCGGCGGTACATATTTGGGTGCACCAGATTACGTAAAGATTTTTTTACATTTTTTTACATACAAAACTATCAATAATAAAAAAAAGTTTTTTAAAAACATAACTCTTCTATAATTTGTATATAAAATTATTATTTTGAATAAAAATACCAATAATTTTATTTTACTACCGCCATCTATGTTTAAAACTAAGAACTGGATAGACGTCAGTCACTTTTCAGAAATTCAAATTTCAAACGCGTCTTACACGATATTTTTGCACCATCGTAATGGCGGAGGATCCATTTACTTACATATATTGATGACCAAAATGAGCAATATGGCAAAGTATGAAAACGATTGGATAAGAGGCAAACTTTTTCCTGAATAGTAATCGTAAGTAAAACGTAAAGGAGGTATGTAAAAAAAGACACGTGTCGCCTACCTCTCTGTGTGTCTTTACCTTAACGGAGACATACTCATCCTAGTTTGTGTCTAAAAAACAAGTATAGAACTGTTGCATAAAACTTAAGTCATTAGACATACATATTTGACATTATAGTTCATAGTAAAATAATCAATCATTTTAACACAAAGTAGTGTTTGGCTTGAAGTTTGACAAGTGCTGAATTATTTCATTTTACGTATTTACTTTTGCCAAAATATAACGGTCGGAACATAAAACTGTCCCAGTTAAATTGTCAGATCCCGTAAATTTTTTTCTTATATAAATAAAAATATAAATAATTGTCCTCACAATTCGAAAATATTTAAGTTTGGTTGGATGTATTTTCTTGTACATTACAAAGAACTTTTGTATCCAATATATATATATATATATATATATATATATATATATATATATATATATATATATATATATATATATATATATATATATATATATATATATATATATATATATATATATATATATATATATATATATACATATATACATGTACATACGTACATATATACAGAGAGATTAATGAATGTCTCTCGACAGTTCAATTTACATGTAACAAGCATTCCGTGCATTTTTCGAAATGATGCACGACCATTGTGTGTAATCAGTAAAACAGATAAAAATTTGGAATACCAGAAATCGATCATAGTTTTTAAGGTGACCGATCGAAACGAATCTATCCGACTGTATAATAAATAAAATTAGGCACGTGTACTTTCCAATGATTTATTTACGCCAGTTACCGATCTATCGTCAATCACGTTTCGATACGGAAACTGGAGTCATTTATTTTTATTATCATCAGTTCTACATTGTTCCGATGCTATTGCTTTAATGAGTATTGTGATGAACGGGCAGGTTCGATCCGTTTACCTTATCATTAAAAAATCACACAGGAAGTGAGGCTAGCAAGTTTCGCGAACGCTTTTTCAAAAACCGCAACAGAAACCATAACTATTTATATTCATGTCGAGTTTGTGACAAGTTTTATCCTCTATTTTGACTATGATGAATCGTGGACGTTTGTCGATAATCATTTTCGAATTTTCTTTCGCTCGGACATTATTTTCGTGCATGGTTGATGTACATATGTAGGTTTATGCGAAAAGTCATTAACGCCCTGTGTGAGGTATTGACAGAGTGCATTCAGATGTGCAAACATGTGCACCGACTGGTGCATCTGTATGCGCGTTGATGACATTAAATGCAATCACCTCAAAGCAATACATCAAATCAACACTGGTTGATCAAGATTTATCGTTTCGTATCGTTGCTTACGAGGCATTTTGCACGCAACGTACAATTTCTCATAGTAAATTACAGTTGACTATTATATTGTACTTTTTTGGAGTATATTCTTTATTGGCATTTAATTTATAGATTAGTCTTAAGATATACACAATCTATGGCTTATTTTCTTCATTAAAAATGAATGTTTGTTAGTTTGTTGTTAAATTTGGCATACTCTTCTTGGTAATCTTAGCATACATATGTGTTGAAAGTACGAAGATTACAAAATTTTCATTTTTTATTTCCAACTTTCACCTGCTCAAGCATCAGATAAATAACAACTCACGAAATAGGAGAAAAGTCATTGATTCTTGTCAAGATGGTCTGCTTGGTTTAAATCTTAATTTATATAATAAATATTCTAATCCTCAAAAAGATTAGAATATTTATTGACGTTGAATGCTCAGAGCCAAATTAGTTCAGAATTTCGGTTGAATGGTTCAAGAAAAATATTTTGATAATGTCATATAGGAGAAAAAAATTCGTGTCCATCATCATCATCATCATTGTCAGATCGGCGTGGACATACTATGAGCGGTCAACATCTAACAGTTATTGTCTACGACTTCTTTTTTGTATTATTAAGACTTATGTAAGCTGCCGTATTACGATGATCGCAGTACATGAAAAAAAAATGTAATGATAGACACGATCTAAAGATTCTAAAGCTCGCTCGGATGCCACTTCTTTATATTTATAAAATTAAAAGAACCAATCACGAACAAGTGGAATAAGTTAATTGGTAAAATTTTAACCGAAACAGTGAAACGAGATTTACGGTTCAGATTGAGATTTTTAATTTGGTAGCAAATCAAGATTTTTTCGAAGCACTCGATAGTTGTCTTTTGAAAATGTTACTATGCAAATTCTACTATGACGATGATAGGAAAGATGAGAGGTATGCGAATCATAAGCCAACCAAAATGCGGTAGCCAATTTTAAATATGAAAAAGTTTAGGATATATTGAATAATACTAAAAGGAGGAGCTAGATGTAATCTGAATTTGTTTCTTAGATATAAATTTACATAATTTTTTTTGGATTTGCATAAATTGTCCTAACGTACGTTAGGACAATTTATACCTAAACTACGTACATACATATAAGTACATACATATTTAGGTTCAACGTACGTTTAATCTACATAATATTTCTGTATAAAAACTAGTTTTCTTATTTTAATTAATTCATTATGAATTAATTAAACTGGACTACATAAATTTACTTTTATAAACTTACAGGAAAATTTCCGACCGACTGGAGCTCCACCATAGAACAGTCATTGGATACTTAAACCAAATGACTGATATGGAAAAATAAGGGAATAAAATCGGCCTTTCGAAATTCATCTGAAATAAAACCCTTTGCATATTATGTTATTAAACCTACATATGTATGTACATCTACTATATTTTAAGAATTTCCTTATTTAATTTATTTATTTTCAGACGTTATTTATATACATACATAGGTTTATACTCTCTTATCAATAGAGTACAGCTTTTATTCTACATTTTATTATTTTATTACAAATATATGTACCATGACAGAAATTATCCCAAGGCGACACATATGGTTAGATTATTTTTGTATGTAAGTACTAATAGATTTTCAAACATAACAGGACATATAATACAATAGAGGTATCTATGGAAAATCAGCAAAATTTTGAATGCACAGCAAATTAGCGAGAAATACATTATGTAGGTAGCATTTTATAAGATTCAACAAAATCAAGTTGCTAATAACTCGAATTTGAAAGAGACTGAGTGAGAGGATACCGATTTATTGGATCTATCACAACAATCAGCTTGGAAAATCGGAAGATTCTAATAGGAGACAGTTGACCTGTGTTTTAGTAACCATAAGATCTCATCAGAAGCGCATTTAAACCCACGAACTCCCCACTTGTATGCAAAAGCTCTACCAGTGCACTAAGCTGTTTATTTTTTATTTTATTTCAATCGAACATGTACACTCGTCTTTACATATCGCTTCAAAGCGAAAGATACAATACAATAATACAAACAATAAAAGCATTGTATACAATGCGAATTCATACAAACATCATCCACAGTGACATTTATGTGGAAATTTTTGCAGCATTTTATTATAGAAATTGGCGAATCTCAAGACGCTGAATAACTTAAAATTTGTAAGAGAGATTGTATAGGAAATGCCAATTTACAGTAATCGTTTCAATGAAAATCAGAAAAATTGGCAAACTCTGAAAGAAAACGATCGACCTGGAGTCACAAAACCAAGGTCTGGCCAACAGCTACTAGTGGGAATCGAACCGTGACCACTCCGCTCGAAAGCAAAATATGCTAACCATTAGTAAACGCTCCTGTTTATGCATTTGAAACCTGTGACACATACATATGTAAATATGAACCGCTATATTCAATTTTCAGTTCCAAAAACACCATTTCAGTTTGAGGTTAATTCACAAATCTTTTAATTAAAATGTCCAGAATCTCAGAAAAGCAGAATGAACTATTACAAACTACCATTATTTTTGAATATTGTAAAACGCAACACATTATATTTAACGTTTCGCGAGATATTTCTAGAAGAAAAGTGAATTTGCACCACTTTTACAAATATAACGACTCATATATGTATGTACATAAATACATACATATGTATATGCAACCTTTCAATGCTTCTAGATCACACATTTTTACATACCTCCTTTACGTTTCACTGACGATTACAATTATCGTTTTCGTTCCTTGCCATATTGCTCATTTTGGTCATCAATATAAGTTAATGGATCCTCCGCCATTATTATTTTAATCTGTTATTGTCATTTCAAAATATTTTTTTGCAATCTTAGAATGCCCACAGTTGTAAAAACTTATATATATTTTTTCAGAAAAACATCAGCCACTTTAATGATACTTATAAAGCATGAACTTTTCATTTAAATCCCTTCTTATTATTCCATAGTTACGTGAAGCATTCTTGCATACTACCCTCGAGTTTCCAACGCCAATAGCTTTTATCGCCATCACATTGAAATTTTATCGCCATCATATTTAAAAACCAGCATCAGCTAGTAAATTCTTCTCATTCCAAATTCTCAATATCATTTCAAGTTATGGACAACCACCGACCGTCGCTCAATTTTCTCAAGATTTAGACCAGTTTCTCACCACACCGTGGACGACCATTGACGATAGTCGAAACTATTATATACACAATACCGGCGTATGAAAGAAAATAAATAAATGGCACAATGATGGTAGGTATAGGTAGCAGACAGGTTTGTACAGGCGGCTTTGTTAAGTGATTCGTAATTAGGAGTCGGCCGCGGCCACTAATCAACGTGTCAGCCGTGGCCAACTGGCCAACGACTGGCCTAATCAACCCGTACGTCATTATGGCTCTTTCGATGCGTGTTATTATTATTTAAATAATCACTGCCGGACTTTCCCATGGGGGGATGCGCACCTAGCCCATGGGGATTGGGATTCTCCTTTGAGGCCGGCGAGCCGCCACTGCGACCCCCCATATACAGCATCGTAATCGTAATAAATTGGCGATTGATAATAAATTGACAATGTGCACTGTATTTACATGCATACATACCAGATCGTAAAATCTGGTTAAATTTGGCATTTTTTGGGCTTAATATTCTGATAGATTTGATGATTCGCTTGCAGACTTCCTCATCCCGCAGTGTTTTGAGTAAAATACTTGTACAGGATATTACCTTCATATGAAAAGTTTCTGCTGACGATCATATGACCTCGTGAAATAAAAATGATATGTCTAGATATGCTATTTAGCAGTTAATTCAAGTCTGGATATACAAATGTACATATCAGTGAGAAAAGTTTAATTTTCACATTCTTAGGTAGGTTAAAAAGGTGCTTTACGTGCATATACATATGTTACAGCCTAAGTGTATATTTAGTTCGTTCATGAATATACTATAATAGTTTGTTCATACACGAACCTAAATGGCCAGTTTCAGTATACATACATAAGTTTAAGTATTCTCATTCGTTTGTCCCATCCTCTATGTATGCTAAGCCTGGGTTGCAATATTTTAAAAATGAGCGGAGACGGGAATTATAGCAACGTTGTAATGTGGTTTCAATAAGATTTCACTTTTAAATACTTGGCGTTTTGACATCTCAAAGGTTTTGACAATTAAAAGTGTCATGCGACACCTGGTGAGTCTATTTGAAGATATGTACATATGTAGTTTTTGTCTCTTAGCGCCGCCGAGAGGAATCCCGAGCCCTGGAAAAATAATTCTATTCCCTATGACTAAAGCCCGGACCCAGAGAGTGCCGCGTATTGTGCAAATGTTGTAAATGCATTGTTAAAGGTTTGCCGAACCTTTTTTAAAAAAGGGTTTAGAACAACGGAACAATGAGCGGCACCTTGGCTATCCTACCTCTACCTATGACAAACCAAAAAAAAAATCTTATAGTAATTTTAATATGCGAAAAATCTATCAGAACTATTAGAAAAATATCTATATGTTATAAGCTATTTTTTGGAATAATCGAATAAGGAATTATGATATAAAATGTACGATTTCAAATGGACACAAATAATGCACGGATCGAAAAATAATAAACATTTAGCATTAAAGAAATTGTATTTATAATAGAATAATATACAATATCAATATCGATCAGTCGAACTTCTCAATACGGGGCCCCTCGATTAGTCCGGGCCCTGGAATTTTAACCTCAGCTTCCACCCTCTCTCGGCGGCCCTGGATATAGAATAACAATTACATAATATTTTAGTCACATGACTAAAACCAATAGTTCGTATATGAAAAATCTAGTATATTCATGAACGAACCGGAGTGAACACTCGGACTGTAACGCAAGTGAGCTTTTCTAAGTTTATTTATTTTTAGCAATTAGTGACCGCCGTGACCTGATAGATTACCCCAACACATCATAGTGATATTACATAATAAGAGGTTAGTAAAAAAAAAACAATGATAGGTTTATCATGTAAAAAATAAATAATTTATTCATCTCATTCAAACAAACTCGTGTTGTTGTCATGAAGCTGAACAACTCCTCAACACGACAACCAAACAAGTCCAGACTATCTCCTATCATATTGAGGAACCAGACCAGACGAGTTGCTTGAAAGCAGACATTCTTGTCATAACAGTTTTGAAAAGTCGAGGATGACTCAAAGCCAAAGATTAAGGCCACGTTGTTTCCTATTTAGGGATTGCAATTTACTGTCAAATTTCATAAGCCGATAAACGGTAAATGTGTTTTCCTACTACCAGTATACCGGTATTAACCGATAAATTAAAAAAGTTTTTTTTCGTTGATTAGATGTACCTACATATGTGGTTACTTTTCCTAAAAACGCTAGCCTACATTGAATCATAAATAATTAAAAATAAATCTCAGGTGAATAATGTCATTTTTACATACTTATTTCATATACATAATAATCGTATTAATTTATTTTAAGTTTGGACCATTTGAAAGTTTCGATTATAATGATTAAAACAACCGTTTGTTTGATCACATTTATTACGATTTGGTTAAACTGTGTTGCTGGTGAATTTATCAATTTGAAATAGCCACATTTAATACAGAAAATAAACAAATTCTAGACAACATAATCCACAATGCACCATTTGTATCGATTTTAATGTAAAATTATGCAATTACATACATATATGCCTGTATATATACATACTTAATTCGCGATAAAATAGTTTCCGGTAATTTTTAAAATTTACCGGTATTTACCGATGACGAAATTTTGAAGATTTACCGTTAAATCGGTATATCAGTATACCGGCATTGTAATCCCTAGTCGTATTGCTTCACTCTGCATCCGGTCTTAAACTATTCGTTTTCAAACTCATATGACACAATGCAAATCAATTTGACATAAAAGAGGTTTGTAAAAAGTAGGATCGATAACCAAAGACGATTGACAATGTCGCATCGTGTATTTGGACAATTTTATTCGTGTCGTGTTGCTCCAGTATGCTACAAATGTTTTAGATTCTAAGCATACCAAATATTCTCAAAAAAAAGTTTTTTATGAACTAACAAATAATTTATTAACCTATTCGTTGAAGTCACATTAAAATTGAATACGATTTAATTAAGTAATTACTACTACAAAATAACTATTCAACGGCTACGATAGCCCAACTTAGCGCATAAATCAAACCCAAGACAGTTAAGCTAAGCCATGACACACCTATAATATAATATATTCGCAATTAAAACTCGTTTTATTAACATATTAGTTAATTAACTATACCCGCGATACAATTAACGCCCAGCGTTTCTTAGCCGCATAAATTATTCAAGAACTCGCGATTTGATAAATAATTGACAAATTGAAATTTATCACACAAACTGTCGACTCAATTAAATTGTCAATATCGACCAGGCACTTTCGGTCGACAAGAATGGGGCGACCAAACGACGGACATATTCACTAAAAAAATAAACAAAACTAAAAACTACACACCATTGAGTATATCACAGTTCATTCACCGAAGACTGACAATCATAACAAAAATAATCTTATGCCACAAAGATGGCCAATGGAAAATTAATACCGATTGAATGGAGACGTATATGGCGCCAATCTATCATCGGGTATTTTTAGATACCTATACATACATATATACTGAATATGCTCACATTTCGTATGGTATATGGTGGACATTGTATACATACATTTTACAGTGAACGAGTCACACAAGCCTAATAGCAATAAGATTACAGCCGGTGGCTAATGACACACGAGTGCCTAGCGGTGCTCGGAAAACCGTGACATTGTGAAATTCATAAATATATTGTACGTATACAAAATATATATAAAATGCACGAATAACAAAGATATGTACTTATGAGTTACCGGCGATGTGCTCGGTGGATGGTGTTTTGAAAATTCCGATCCAATTTATGGTTGTAATAATTAGATCGAGGTGTGAAGTTGAATTTTTCATTAATTAGGGTTCGGAGAGTGTGAATATTATATTTAAATTCGAATCTCTAGCTCGGGTACTACTGTTATTTTTATAAATGCCAACAACTGAAGGGTCACGGGTTTGAGCCCTAGTTCGGTGTTGCTGGCTCGATCAGTATGTACGTATATGACTCCAGGTCGATCGTTTGCCTATCAGCTTGCCAATTTATCTGATTTCATTGTTGAATCGGTTCCATTAAAATTGGTAACATATCCCTGTTTCTCGCAAATTTGAATTCTAGCATATCCAATTTGTTGATAATTATAAATATGCTACAAACATTTGCTGTAAAATAAACATGAGTAAACTGCCACTTCCGATAGACGGCTGCTTACAAAATTGTATACATATCTTGGTATTAAACTTCTAGATATGAAATTTCAGTTCAATAAACCAAAAGTTTTCTGAGAAAAACATAAAAAAACCTCGATTCTCTAGAATAAAAGTACTACTTCCGGTTCAGGTAAAAATATTTGAAAAAATCGCAGTATAAAATTTATATTGTCTGATTGGTTTAGCAGTTTGGGAGATAATTGGATTCAAAAACTAGAAAAATAAAAAGAGGACACCTATAAGAGGAGGTACCATTTACGGTTGACTTAAAATTTTGAAAAAAAATTGACATCGTATCGATAAGAATTTCAGTAATCGATACTACGTTTCAGTTCGATAGGACTAACGGTGTTCAAAAAATCTCCAAAATACACACACACATTTTTTTTAGATCATGAAAACGTGATCAGTAATTGATTCTGAGTTCGAATCAGTCAAAATCTCGAGTTCGAATTTTCACATGATCACAAAACTTCATCTATTGTTAGTACGTACATACACACATAGATAAAGTAAAAATATAAGTATGTACTTGGGAACAAGGATCTCATTCTCATCAAGGATCAGTTTTTAATGTTTCAATAATTCAGTTAGTATTCGAAATTGTATACATTGCCGGTAGCAATCATCATGATTTTTTCTTATAATACATAATTCAATGCACGTCATTCCGGATCTGGATTTTTGTCCATTTCGACCACAATATTATTAATCAGCTTCAAATTTGGCACGCGATCTTCTCGAATGGAATTCGGGCAGTCATGATGGCGTGAAGGGACAAGAACAAAATTCAATTTTCGAAGTTTGGGAAACGGGGTTTTTATTTTATTTTGGGAACCTCTGTGCACTCTCTTGCCTTTGAATAAAATACAATAAATCAGGCAATCACAGGAGACGTTCGCCAGCGGATGCAGAATGCTTCACTGTTGATATACCTATCTACATACATACATATGTAGGTATACCGGTACTACTTGGGTACATAGGAAGCTGACAGGCTTTTGCGGATGGGAATTCTTAATGATCTCAAGGTGAATAAAATTTATACAGGCAGTAGGTACGCGTACACTCATTTCACATGTAAAATGAGTTTGATATGTATATTTTTCGTTTGCATAAAAAAAGTTCACATAGAACGGCAGGCGGGCGTATCGATTAGTTTTATGTCAGTCGACGAACTGATAACGCAAATTCAAAGGGAAAATTCTTATCTGCTAATTGTTGTGACGAAGCCGTCGCAAGGCTAAGG
The DNA here is from genome assembly GCF_051622035.1 of Arctopsyche grandis. Classification (NCBI taxonomy): domain Eukaryota; kingdom Metazoa; phylum Arthropoda; class Insecta; order Trichoptera; family Hydropsychidae; genus Arctopsyche; species Arctopsyche grandis. The sequence continues at coordinate 21,966,708 of NC_135364.1, read as the reverse complement.
ACCTTCGAATGTGTGGTACCCGTAAAACTGAAATTAAATATTTGACTATTGATATACATATGTAACTTTGTAAAATATGCACTTTTAATATGTACATACGCTCATACTCGATTGATATAAACGTTCAATAGAAGTACGAGTAGGTACGCGTGCACTTACATATACATATATGTCCATATGTACGTGTTTTATCGACATACATATTAGGCAAATATTAGCTAATCTTATCCAAAGACTTTTTATGACAATGTTTAGATTATATGTATATATATAGACTATTTATACAGTGTACCTTGATTTTATGCTCTTCGATAAATTCCTGTTGCTTTTTGGAGGAAAAAGAAAAGTCATTGATATTGAATACTAGTTTGTTCATACACGATCCGATCTGGCCAGATATATTGTACAAAAAAGAACAAATTAACAAACTAATTACATATAATACATAGTCTGTTCTTGTGCAAAGTATTAGGCATAAGTTTAAGAGTCACAATCGCTTGTCTCGTTCTCTATTTTCTGTCTTCAATGTATGCGTATATTCCTGGGTTGCGATATTTAAATAAATGCAGTTTCTGACATTTTGACATCTCAAAAGTATTGATAAATCAAAAGCTTTGATAGCTAAAAGTGTTATACACGATGGGAGTCTATTCGGCTGTTAATATTAAAACTAAAATCAACAGTTCGTGTATAAACAAACTAGTATGTTCACGAATGAACTATAGTGAACACGGACTGTAATGTGCATTGCATTTTGTGAAAATCTTAAATCTTAAGAGCAACTGTTTCAAATAAATAATGAAATTTAATGTGAAAGTGACCAGGGTTTCTAATTTCTAGAGTTACCTAATGTAATTTTTCCAATAAGTCCACATATTATAGTACATACTAGAATTTCCGAATAGTGGCAAATTCTTGAAGCAGAGGTGCTCAAAATTTTTATTCACGACTCAAGTCTTAGAACTTACTTTGACATTGCTTTCAATGAAATCATAAACATTTTTATTTATAGAAATATGACACTTGGAAAGAATTGGTACAATATGAAGAGAGTCAAACATAAAATGATAGTAGAGGCTGCAGTCTATAATAACCTTTCTATTGTATTCTCAGCTTTCAACATTACATACCTTGCCGTACTTTCATGTACAACAGATCAAAATCGGTCTCCGTGACGAGCCGGAATGTGAAATTACCGAAAACGCAAATATCGGAAGGCAACGATCGAAAATCGAAAGATCTTAAGTCGAAAGATCAAAAAAAGGGTGCATGGTAAACGGTACACACTCACTTAATTTGCGCGAGCAGGATACAACAGGAACAAGAGGAACAGGCTTTTCAATGTGCGCGCGCAGAATACGGGAGGAAAAGCCTGTTCCTCTTGTTCCTGTTGTATCCTGCTCGCGCAAATTAAGTGAGTATGTACCGTTTACCATGCACCCTTTTTTTTTGATCTTTCGATTTTCGATCTTTGCCTTCCGATATGTGCGTTTTCGGTAATTTCACATTCCGGCCCCGTGAGGTAGACCCGATCAAAATACACATGCTACATATGTAGGAGAAACACCAATCGTCGGCCACTTGGATTAAATCATACAATTCCACTAATTGACACTGAATTAATTTATCAGTCAAAACGTACTACACATGCAAGTATTATCAGCTTACGAATTCCAAGTCCAAAGGGGTAACGATTATAGTATGTCCTTAGTAAATTTTAAAACTATCCTATAGGCTTTTGACAATTGTAACACGGTGCGGTGCATTCACCCATGCGAACTTATTCACAATTTACGATTTCAACCCAACCTAACCTACCCATGCAGATGAAAACAGCAAGAAGGTGAGCCATAATGAATCGTGCGAATGCACAAGACACAGAGAAAAGAGTTGAAGGGGGGGAGGGGGGGTGCGAGCAGCGCAAATGCAACACAGTGCAACTTTTCAATTGAACAGGGCAGAGGAGACGAAGCAAAGGTGAGGTGAGAGGGGCGGAGGAGGGGGGGGGGGGGGGCAATACACCACATACAGGTGTATATAAACATATGAATATATACAGGTGTGCATAGGGAGGGGGAGTCAGCTCGGCCACCTGCCGCCAGGTGAGAGCCGCGCTGTTCAGTCGGTCGTCGTGCTTTGGTCAGGTAGACCGCGCGTGTCCTCCGCTCGCAGCATCTCACATCGCGAACGTACTATACTAGCACGTGGCACTGGAGTACGCGGTCTCGTTACGCACCTGCCCCTCTGCCTAACCCGGCTGCTGCTGCTGCTGCTTCTGCTGCTGCTGCTGCTGCTGCTGTTCCATCTGTTCCGGCGACAGGTTTGGCTCACCTGCAACACCAACGTCAAAAGTCCACCTTGCACACGCCGACCGTTCCTTCGCTCGTCGCCGATAATATAAATAATAATAATATTCGTTACGAAACCGCTCGTTTGTTGTACTTCGGTCTTTGAAACTCGCCACTTTTTATGTGACTTATGCGTAACTAACTATCTGCATGCCATGACGACGATCCCACTCCAGATAGGAGAAACGCTCTACGATAGGCGTTGAGCATTCGGATTTTAGACCTTCGGTACCGACTTTTCGTACGCTCGACGATTCTCGTGCTAATTGCTATTGATAGTGTAATGTTGCCTTTAAAAATTGGCTGCTTATGATCGCGTCATGTGTGCCGTGAAAATGCTGAAATTCGTGCTAGAGTACAGTACATAATTGGCCTAATCTATACACAGTAATTGGTCGCCTCAAAAAAATAAGATAGTATAATCAATTGCTATTTGTAACTAGACTATGACGTTTAAATTTAAGTGATGAACCAATTTTCATTTTTCAGCTAATATTGGTTTCACTTTAACGCGGTCAATTGTTTCACAATCAAATTCTCCATTTTGAATATACATACATATGTACATACATACATACATCCGGATGTAAGTACATGCAGATTTCCTTAATTATCGTTCCCCAATATATGGTGCACTTTTTACAAGGGGAATTCCCTATTCAACGTCTGAATTCTATACACGGTACTGTATACTTCGTGTTTAACATAAATTTGGATTCATGACGAAACATGCTATAGCATCGACCGTCAACCTTTTTAACTGTTAAATTACTTTGTAATAGTGTATGTACTCAATATTACCATTAAAATCAATAAATTTTAATGATATATAGTTACATATATATAAATATACAAATATGGTAAAATGATATACAATTCAAAACGTACAGACATTCAAAACAATATCAGACATCGAATGTGTAATTAGCTGACTCATAACTTTGGGTTGGTAATAATTTTGTCAGAACAGATATGATTGTTGATTTATGCTTTAAATACTCGTCACACTAGAAATTTGAGCAGTAGACATATCAGAACCGTTTGGAAACATTTTCCAAATAAAATACAAGGAAAACTTGCAATTTTACGCCGAAACGGCACGTCACGATCGTGTTGTTCACCTTATGAGTGTACTTACAATAAAAACCACACACGTCTTTACCAAAAATCGATACATCGTCACATATTATTTCGTCATAACGTACGAGCGTTCTGTTGCTCGAATCGATTCAAATTCGAACGTGAAGAAAAAAAAAAAACAACTAAAAGCCCGCGTTCTATATTTAATGGCAGATATCGAGTGCGTTGCCATTGTAATAAAACAGCGCAATTACAATTCCACGTGACGATAAAAATAATAGACTAGTTTCGTCGGAAACAATGAATGGAAACAGGAAACCCGAAACTCCATAACGATAACGACGCAAAAACTACAATATCATTTTTTCGCTTGTCACGATCGAACGGTTGTGCATTTTCGCGTCGAGTTTTTCCGCCCGGTTTGCGCGAGTTTTCTTTTGATTTTTCCGTCGTCAGATCACGACCGGCGATCGTGATTGGCTCTCGGCTTGACGAAATGACAAAATGACCGTCGTCATTATGTTTCATGTACACACGTATAATATGTCTGTCTCTTTCGGCGCGAATAATGACTATGGCGATTTCCGCGCTCTAATGCACACGTGAGATTTTCGTCGCGGGAAACTTCTCTCCGAGTCTGACTCAATTGACCGCGTCCAACGACGAAAACTAGTTTTTCGTCAACGATGATTTGCGTCTGTTTATTCAGTGCGGTGACCATGCCTCAAGGTCAACACAAGCCAGAGGTCAACGCGTACTTCACCTGTCGAACCCTTTATTTATTCCGATTTAAAAAATCAAATCTTTGTTATCTTGCGAATGAAATTAAAACAACTATTTTTCTATCAGTAATACCAAACTGTCACTATACGAGTGCACTCAGACCGAGTCCGCTGGTTTGATCACTCTGACATTACTCGTAACGTGACAACGTCCGAAATAGCGTGATCGAAATAGAGTGCTTTCGTATAGTATCAACCCTTTATAAGCTTCTAAAACAAACAAAAAAATATATATACTACATACATACATACATAAGCCTTAAATACCAGAGATGCCGTTTTATAAAGCTTAATTTATTTAATCGTAGTATATTTTCTTGACGAACGATCATTTAAGGGACTTCATACATTTTTCACACAGCTGCAAGTCACTTAGCCAACTAATTTTTATAAATCGTCATTCTTGTACTATTCAATTCCTGTGCGAGATAGAATCTTGGACGTCAATTTTTGATATCTCGAAGTTCTGTGTTGAAAATTTACGCCAAAAGTTTGGTCGATTGCTCACGAAAATTGGTGGCGATCTTTTTGATGCAAAAATTTATGCAAAAAATATACAAAAATCACACTGTGACGAATGAAGCCGTCGCTGCATACGATTTTAATACATTTATCATAAACAAAATCGCGTTTCGCAAGTTCTCGGAACTGCTCGCGGGTTCATTGTACTACCTGTGCTAGTACCGGTATGTACCGAAAATTCACCACTGCACTCGATCGATTCTACAAACACAGTTAGATACTCCAGAACGCCAAAACTTTAGTAAGTGTACATCATATTGGATATGTTACAAACTTATGTATGTACGTACATATGTACATATGTGCGTGCTATAAACGATTTTCGTCCAATGAATGTTGCGATTCTAAAGTGAAACTATTCAGCCCGTCGAATTTCCTACATTGAATCGAAATGACAGTTATTATTACTCATTGCTGCTATTTTTTTGCCATTCAAATGCGTATTTTCTTGATATGGAGATAAAAAAATTATAATTTATGTTGCGAAAGAGAACGAGTTAGGAAATAAACGCAGGCACGTACAAAAATGGTCGTTGTTAGGCCGATCTTTTGTGAAGCACATCAATATTAATCCTTTCAATGGAAATCGTGCTTTAAGTAAAAAACCCTTTCTGTAGGATATTTTTAAGCTAATACATACAAAATGATTAATAATTTTATCTCGAATATTCTTTAAAAGACTGAACGAAACCATACATATATCTAAGCAAATTTCAGTTGAGTCATATCTATCAAGTTTTTAGCACAATATTTACAATCTAATAATAAATTTGAATTGAATTTTTTTGTATTCTATGTTGTAATATGATATTAGTCATCTATTTTGTCATATAATATTTAAAAAAAAACAACAGGTGCAACTGCAGAATTTCCGCACTCAATTTTGTGTGGGTATATGAAAAAGCTACGTACATATATGAATATCGATAACCGAATGATAACACATATAGATTATTTACTCGTTATCTGATATACATATATATGTATATATTTCAACGATAAATCAATTGCATAAAGGAAGGTTCGGTCAGTCATCTCATAGTTATTATCATAAAATGTGAAAGTGGCCTTATTATTTTACTACTCATTTCATGCTATAATGACCGAAACGTACAATATTATTGTGTACGATTTTCCCATTGCCGAATCAAATTACACCTGACTAGTAATCAAAATTCTTGGAATATTCCAGGAAAGAATAGGGCTGGTTTTACTGCGAAGTGTGTATTGAATTTGTCCTTTTCAAGTTTGGACAGGAATATTCCTGTAACCGCACGGTATGGATTTTAGACTGTCCCGTTGAATATTATATACAGTACATATTTCTAAGAAATTGTATTAAGCAACAGTAAGCTTTTTTTTTTGGTGATTGGCGATCCATTATATGCGATTTTTTAACACAATATATATAACACGTCAACAATATTAATTATTATTCTAAGTAAATTACGAAATGATCGCGCAACGTGTGATTTTTATAACGAAAATTTAAATTTTACGATTCCAATTAAAAAAGCAGTCGATGTGAAAATGAAAGATTTGCAAACTACACAAAAAAAAAAAAATTCACGGAATACAGTTAGGTCTTTTTAACGGCGAAAAAGTTTTATATACGGTTTCGAAATCAAGTTTCGGAAAAGATTTGTTTTTTAATTAATCAGTAGAAATAAGAAACATATACATACATATTTATATTATATGTAACAATATTTTGATATAAATCAAACGATATGCAAAAAAAAATGTAACATTCATTATGAACTAGATAGGCTACTTTTTTAATAATATTTTTCAATATAAATCGAAGATCGTTAAATTTGATAAATGATCAAAATTCGCAAACAGGACATGACTGTGAATAACCAGTAAAAAGTTGTTTTATATCGGTTTATTTAATACATACATACATACATACAGACATGACCAATTTTACCGATTAGCATATGTATACTACATATGAATTCTTTCTTGCTTAGCGAAATGAACATTGGAAGTGTGTTTATCATTCGATATAAATAAATAAATATACGGTAAAATTATTATATTATTTGTGTGAAATTAACGATGTAAAATTTCAATGGAAAATCAAATATATTTCGTACATGTAAATTCGTTGAATAAATACAACTTATGTATGTATATTCATTTTTTTTTAGTATAAAAACAGTCTTTTGATACTTGATAATTAGTTTTTAAATTTTTATTATTTGCCATAAATGATTTCGAGTTAATTAATAAATATGTACATATATAAAACTTTTTAACTCTTTTAATATACATATATTTTTATACGATTAGTAAATTACTACTTTCAAAATGGATATGCGTGTATTTAATAGTCCCAAAGATAAATATTTATATACAGCTTTGTTTCGTTCGGTGATTATTCCGCACAAAGCGATCTCTCACACGTCACTAAAATATCGATCACGGAACATTTGACACCCGATCCATCCATCCATCAAGAGTAACACACGCGAACTATCATACTGAAAATTTCTCGATTGCCAGTTTCTTCTGTTCTATCAAACTATTTTCTTGAACGTTTGCATATGTTTATTACTGACGGATCCAATTTTCTTTGAAATAAATCTATGGGCTAACCAACGTATTCAAAATGCATAGTTTCAAGGCGCTGTTTTAATTTACTTGGTCTCATACTATCTGCAGCCAAAACTTTCAAACAGAGCAAATACATTTATTGTCTAAAAATATGTCTTTCCAAAGCATTTATAATAAATAGCACTTGTATCCCATTGAAGAATAGGAGCAATGGTATTTTCTTGTCTTATCTTGTCTTGTCTACTACCTATCGCTTATATTACTATGTATCTTTACTGGTATTACCGTCAGTATATTCTTTATTAGTGCATATTCTCTTGTAACGAGTCAAAAAGTCAGTTTATCTGGTTTTAAGTGAATTTTATTTTATTATGTTATGTTATAAACTGACTTTTCGCGCCTTCCAGTTTGGAAATCGCTAAGCTAGACAGATTATTTCAAACTAAAATATAATTAGAGCTAAATTTTAGTCTATATTCGAACCGATCTAAATAGTATGAGACTTACGTAAAATGTACATGCTATCGCATTCACCCAACACTCGACCCGCGATGGCCAACCACATTTCGTTTCAGTTTCGCATCGCACTTTAGTCAAGAAATACAACATTGTTCGTGCGTATAGCGGTCGGTAGAATTTAACTTTCATTATTTATAAGCTTCAAGTTCCCGTTTCGTGTTTTGAAACATTTACATAAAGAAAATTTTAATATAAAATACGCAAGTTGTTGATATTATTAATTCATTTATGGAATACGTATATCTTATATATAAGAAAGTAAATATGTAAGAAAATATGTAATTTTGGTTCGTAAATCCGTGACGTCATCGAACAAACGAATATTCAAGTAAATCTAATATATAATTTCGAAAGAGACTTTTGTATGCATGTGAGAAAATATGTAATGTTGGTTCGTAAATCCGTGACGTCATCCAACAAATGAATATTCAAATAAATTTAAATAAAATAAAACTACTCAAATAAATTTAATAAAATGTTTACTATTAGATTGGCCATGTTTAAGCGGCGTATATTACAAATACCGAGCGAAGTACACTAGTCTATATACATATACATATATAAATGAATGTCTGTGTGTGTGTATCTCGAATAGGCTACTAAACCACTGAACCGATTACGATGGAACTTTCAGGATTTGTTTCATGCATGTCCGGGAATATTACTATGAAAAAAACGGGAATGAGTGTCATTGCAACGCAATAATTTCAAATGTGTTCGCTGCCTGCGTTTTTCCGACAAATGGGAACATGGCCGGGTTCAGCTATATTTTATATAAATGAACAGCAAAACTTTCAGTAATACTATTAAAGACCTTGCATTGAATAATATTATATAGTTAAATAAGAAATAATTTAATAAAATTAGTTCACGTCCTTGCAATATTAAATGACATTGCACGAATGCGACAGCATGCTTAGTTCTCGCTTGGTTTCACGCTAATCGCATCGATCGTAATATTTTTTTTTGATTTTTAAATGCTTTTTATTATTACGAAATTATGTTCACAATACATCTTATATCTATTTTAATAGCTACTGATCTACTGATCATTTTCTATTTTACAATTTTAATTTAATTTTGTTAGTAATCACAGTATTATATTATTCTAATGTTAATCTAAAGCAAAATAGGAAAAAGAGCTCAAAAACCTATAATCGTAATATGTATTCTATAGAACCTATTGAATTTCGTATTATCATATGTAGCGGCACGGAATAGTTCGATCGGACAAGCCTACGTCTGATTACATACATAAATTGGGTGACGCCGAGTACGATGGCGACACTCAATCTCGGAGATTTATTTATTTATTTATTTAACATATTAGCCAAAGTGACATTACAGAGATCTCCAACGCGTCACTGTGGCCGGTCATTCAGTAATAATAACATCATAACAGTAATAATAACTTATAAAAATAACAATATTGACACAACATCATTAAAATCATAAAATCATAAAAAAAAAAAACATAGATAAAGTAATAACAATCATTCATATTTATAATAGGCAAAATCAACCACTGGCATTCCTCAACAACCACTCAACCAGATTAGTATATTTTATATTGAAGAGGTCAATTTCACCAGAAATCCGGTTGAGCAGATATATAGCCCTAGATATAGGAGCCGTTGTCAACATATTTGTGCGAGCCACAGGAGGAACAAACAAATCACGATATCTCAAGTCCCTGAATTTGCTAGGTGCATTCAACCTAAATTCATTTAGAACCTGAGGATTGTGAATTATCCCATTCAACAGCTTAAAAAAGTGCCTTCCCAGTAACATATTCCGACGAGACTCCAATGAGTTGAAACCTAACAGATAGAGATCTACAGAGCGTGCGAAAACGGCGAAAAGTCTCACGATCCATCGCCCGTCCGGTCCTGTCAAAAAGCGACAATCTCGGACCGGACACAAAGAGTGCACTATCATCTGGATCGAGAGAGCCGGGAAATGGTGCGCGAGCGGGGGGGAAAATCGACGGAGCGTGTTGTGCGCGCGCAAGTACGTGTGTGTGTGTGTGTGTGTACGCTGCGCATGCGCACGTTGCACGAGGCTGCTCTCGACCGGAAGTGGCAGGTTGTTGTCCGCAGAGAGCGCCGGAACCGGCAGTCCACCGCGAGACGTCGACGCGAACGCTCGCTCACCTCTCTATTCCGCTCTCTCAATGTCTCGGTCCCGTGGCGTACGTACACACACACATAACTTGCGCTCTCGCTTAACTTTTTAAACGTGAAGCGGTTCACTTGTTGTACACGTAAGTTTTATACTCTTTTGTTTTATTTTATTGCCGATTCTTTTGTTTTGTTTTGCTTTCGAGCGTACGCATGTACGTATATTCGATAATTCGTAATACGAAAAAACATTTATTTATATATATTTGCAGTCAAATTGACAATTGCTTTTATTTCTGCTTTCAATAGTAGTATTATATAAAACGTTCTCCACTTATAATAAAAATACATTTCGAAAGCCGAAGTGAATTCATATGTGTTAAACCTACATACATTAATACATATAAAATTACTATAGTTTTGTAAAGATTCATTTTTTGCTTCGTACGTTTGCTTTGTTGGGTTTAATATCTACATATATATACGACTATTACCATTCGTTCGTTTGTTCTGATTTACATACATACATATGAGCCGTTATATATTTCTCATAATCTAAGCCGTTATATTCTTCATTCTTCGAGAAATATCTCGCAAAACATTATAATTATAATAATTTTCGTTTAAAAATACTGATGGCCTGTAATACGTTTATTCTGCTTTTCCGAGTTTTTGTCCACATCGAATTAAAAGAAGTGTCAACAATGAAATAATAATTAAATGAAATAGCGTTTTTGGAACTGAAAATTGAACTTCCACCACTTTCAAATATATATAACGGCCCATATATAAAATGTATGAATTTCTATATGGATATGTACAAATTTGGCCATAAGTGTCATGTTATCGTACTATGGTAAAAATTAAATAAATAAAACATAAATAAAACATTTTCATACTGTTTTCGTAATACTTGCTGACTGACTGAAAGTATCGTTCTTGCTTTAGTCAAGGATATAAGCGTGATATAATATCAGATTTGTTTTCGAATCGTTAATATTATATATATCCACCCTCAGTTCTACCGCAAAAGTAAATTGCTCATATAAACTTTTAAAGTCATATAATTTTCTTCGGAGTTTATGAATACATTATTAATCAATTCTAGTCATATCTAGAAGCGGTCATTAAAATTTTACATAATTGAATAAAATTTCGTTTGAAATATATTCGTAGCACGGTATTATTCAAACGGTGACGAAATGTTACGCTTTGGATCGATTAAAATTCATCAATCATAAAAGGCTACCATTGAAATTCATCTAAATAAAATATGAAATGAACACAATCGCCGAAAAAATCCATACATATGTATTTACATAAAACTTTGAAAACGACACAAAAAATAAACGAGCATGTAAAATTCTCAAAATCTCAATTAAACGACATTTATTCACATGTTGAGTTTACATACATATAAGCGTCGCCAATTTCCACACGCAAATATTTTCCATATAAAATGTCTCCATAAATAATACATGCTACAACATATTATAAAATATATAAAAATACGTGTATAAAAATTTTTTATACACGCAGATTTCGTGCGCAATTCTCGCTTTTCTATATTTGTATACGGTTATGTCATTGTACTCGAAGCTGGCCATAAGAACGGCTAAATATGGTTCATTAAACGGAAAACTCGAGTAGCCTTCGCAAAAGGCGCACGAGACTTTTTTCCGCACGGAGGAAAATTTCAAAGAAGATTGAGCTGTCGACGACTGAGAAGTTTAATCGGCAATTAGCGAAACGAACTCTCGTTTTATTTTTATTTATTTTTTGTTTGGCTTGTAAATAATTAACGCCAGTCCGATCCGGCTGTGAATGTCGGACCGGGGAAATCCGGTCGAACGATTTGCATACGAATATAAATAATAGGAGATGTATACAACAGGTTGTGGTGGCTGAATTCGAATACACACACATACATATCATGTATATAATATGCTCGTTTATTATTTATATTCGGATCGAGTTTGTACGTTGTACCATTCTACGTAGGCGAAAAAATCTGCTAGGATCAACCATTAAATTCGACATTGACTCAACGGTGTGAGTAATGGCCGGGCAATCGGCAAAATATCAGTAAATAAAATTCATATTTATATTTGTGTATAACAGAAATCGATTAAAACGTAATAATAATATTCCGCCTAATGTACGAATCGTGCCGTACGGTTGAAATTACCATTTGTAAAAATTTTAATTTATCGCAGGTGATTCACGTTACTATTGTACTTTGCATTGTTTGCGAAAGAGGGTATTAATGCATATCATTTTCACAGGCGGCAGTCTTTGGAAAATTGTGTGGCTTACACCTTGTAATTGACATCAATGTCAGTTAACCAAGCGTGGAAAGAAACGGTTTGAAAATCATCGAAAAAATTGACATCGCTTCGAGTTTAAAATTTTCATACTAAATTGCTCTAAATATTGAAATTGTTACGTTTTCACGTATTGACAAGTTTTTGGTTCAAATCTTGAATGATTTTTTTTAAATTGAATTGTAAAAATGACTTATCAAATCACTGGTTTCTAATTTGGATCATCCCCTGTCTAAAAGATGACGCAAATCCACTGTAGAAATATCATCATAAAGACATGACGCGCAATGCGTGTACGCTTGAAGTTGAATATAATGTTTTATATACGGTATTATTAGCTGTAATTATCCGTTTGAAGTCAACGGTCTACATTTTAAATCGAGTAAATTTACTGTCAATTTATAGACATATCGACAATGTTACAATCAAATAATAGCATTTTATCAATAAATACACCGATTAATTGCCAATTATCCAAATGAATAAATCATTTTATCACAAATTAGATTATATCAAAGCCATACAAAATATCTCAGCCTATTTAAATTCATTTAATTGAAGCTTTCAAGAAAACAGCTAGCTTAAAACGAGAGCACTTTTTTATGCTAATGCGATCTCTTATTCAAAATCTCGCAATCTTACAATCAAAATTTACGTGTATTAAAATTACGATAGACTCGTTGATCGATTTTAATTCGAACCTAACCTAATCTGATCTAAAAACACCTTTTTACACATACATAAGTCGATTTTTTTTATGTAACAATTAGACAATGAATATATTTAAACGCCTTTCAACAGATAAATCTTACTCTTGAATGAAACTAACTATCGAATTCTTCAATCACATACATACATATATATATATTTTTTTATATACATACATACATTCATTGGACAAATTCCGATAGCACCACGCTCTAACACTACTACAAAAAAATGCGAAAAATTCCCATTAGCAAACTTAATGCCTACATATGTTACATACTCCATAGCAGGTACTAACCATCACCGAGTTGATTTATCGCATTTCTAAAACGGATACATTTAATAAGACGAACCGAAACCACAGAATTAAAAAAAGAACCCAGGTATACATACATACATACATATAATACCTAAAAATAATTATTATAAACGTGTGCCCGGCTGCGAAGGCTTGTTTGTTTTCACGTGGAATTTGCATGGATCGTGACCCGTTTTTGTGTCGTGGAAAACACAATAATGATTATCATTGGTCGTGAACGAACGAGCCCGGCTAGAAAGCCAATTTGTGAGACCCACCGCACACATTTTCACTTGTCCGTCCATCCGTCTGTGCTCAACCTCTCGTAATTGGGTCTCGGAACCCGACGGGTCACGATCCGGTGACCCGTAATTTGTGTGCCATCACACGTGCGATGAGCCTCGTCCCGGTCACGTGGCCCGAGGGTTGACTACACGTGGAATTCCATTCGTGGGGTTTTTTTCATCGTAGGATATGAACGTTTCCGAGGCGAAAACCGTTCGGAAAGAATTTTAGGCACGTGGCTCTCGGCATTACAATGTGTCGTGACTCATACTAAACGTATTTAGAATACGTACATAAGTTATGTATTTTTTTTTTTGCATCTTTGTAGAACGTGTTATGTTAATTTGTCAAATCAATTACGACACGGTATCAGAATATATGTATATATGTAGATATCGATGTGTTTCTATGTATACATATATACATATATCGGATGATTCAAAAGTAGGTACGCAAATAAACGACGAAGTTTTGATATGTTATTGAGATGATGTTTGATTGTATGTATTATGATTGGGTTTCATGCTATCGAATTAATTACGGCATTATACATACATACATATGTAGTTTGTCATACCGGTTTATCGATTTAAAAAACAAATACCTTCAAAATGATTGCCGAAGTTTTCTACAAGAGTTTATTTATGTACATATACTTAGGTCCTTTTGACGACTTTGGCAATTAGCGAAAATTAAAATTAAGATAAGCATTAATTACTTTATTTGAAAGGTCGATGCCCATTCCTAAATAGATATCTTACAAATATTTTACGACTTTTTTAATAGATTCAATAATTTCTATAACTGCTGATAGAATTTGGATGCTGTTGACATCCACCACGGTTTATTTCCATCAATATTTGACTCAATACTCTTTCTACTGATAAAATAGCAGACGAGTTATCGTCTTCTTACTTTACATAGTCATACGTATCATAATCTTCAAAAATCGTATCTATTGCATAATACATAGACATTCAACATTCCTAATATAATTAAATGAAATAAAATGAAGACCATGCCACTAATATATTAAATTCCACAAAGACATTATTCATTTTCCTCTGTTTTGGGATATATTTTCCAATTTACTCCTCCATACATCAACTTGAATCATTAGATACATATGTACATAGTATAACCTACCCTTCTTCTTAGTATTCAATTTTATAATATTTGCTTTTAAATATAAATATTATTTTACTTTCATGCATGTACTGCATACACACACTGTAGCTAAATATAAATAAAGCTCAAATTATAGTGGACCTTTGATAGAGATTAAGAGATGACTGAATCTCCATGACCAATTTCCCAGTGAAACGATAACATACAACATCCGACACACGTTGAAAACATACATACATACATATGTATGTACGTCATTTCAGAACGTGTGATCTTCACATCGGACGTGTGCCCAAAAAAGGCCGCATACGACATGTAGAAACACAACCTTGATGAACTTTTAAACGCTATACATGTGCATACTGGTATATATATAGGTACACAGGTATATGTACGTAGATACGTGAAAACCCATATTGTAAATGAAATCATTGGTCACGTGAACGGTGAATCACGTATTTCAAAACGTTGAAGAGTACGCGTACTTTACCATTCGCTAGTGGGGTCAGCAACCTTTTTTTTGTCCATACCACATATTATAGAACCGACAAAAAGTATAGTCGTGTGGAATTTTCGGCTCCACTCGAAAATGTGTGGCAAGTTCACGTTTGAACGAATTTTATTTAAAATCTAGTGTTGAAATGTTTGCGGAATATCTGCCAGTTTATTGCACCCAATATTGCGCTAAACATACATAGGTAGTACAATGAAGAAAAAAAAGGTAAATATTATATTAATGTCATGAATGAGTGTGCCTTGTATTGTTTACCGTTAAATTATCAGCAAATATTTGCCATGTCGAAAGTGATTGATTAGTGACAACTTGAAAACAAATACACATTTTTTGTATGATGCGTCATAAAAGTTCAATTCCCCATAATGTTTTTTTTTTTTTAATAAATTTCAATATTTTGACTGTATTTATGACATTTATGATTTATATTTTGAAATTTTATATGCGTGTAGAATTGGATCCATATTATATGACTACATATAATATATGTTTATTAATTTATTTGTAGTATTTCATAATGGAAGTAACTTACAGGAGATCTTTTTTGACATCCACAGCTTCATAAATCTTATACATACAATTTAATTAATGATATTAAGCAACAACATACATATGTCTGCTGCTGTTTGGTTCTATTAACATATTTTTAAATCTATTGATTAATTTCTTCATAAAAAATTTAAACCTTGAAGTAAACAATAATATCATATAATCGAAACGAAAAATCAGTTAAAAAACAAAAAAATTGAAACATAACATAAAATCTAACCCCTATGCATATTTATTATATACCATTTTATCCCTTGCGGAGTCGGGCCATATCTTTAGCGTTTATAATTCAATGTAAATTTAACGAATCGCACATTTTGTAAGTGTATTTAGAGATTTTTGTATTGATTTTATTTATTAACCATCATAACATTTTTATTAATAGATTTACCACCGCAAATATTCCCCTTATCAAATAAAAATTATTAATAGCCATTTCATTTATAGAAATAGAAAGCTACAAGACAAAAAACATACTCAAAACGAAACGATCTTATTTGAATTGAAATAAAACGACAAAATAAACAAATTTTCCGCACATTTTCACATTCAAACGCCGAATTTTCACAAAACGCAAATGATTCACGAGGCATTTCGAAATGCTCGCGAGCAACGGGTCACCATTAGAAAAGTTTCGCATTTATTTGAATTTATATCGGACACGTACACACTGAAATTCGTAATTCATACATATGTATGTATCGAACCCGTAGATAAGTTAACACACTGTGTGTATACATACATATTATACATATGCACGATGACGTATACGTCGATTTTCCGGTCATTGGTTCACTATCGGACTTACTCGCATTTAAAATGTGCATACATTATTCAACGTAAAAACATATACATATGTATTAGATACGACTATGCTATTTACTATATTGCAAAAACGCACAAACAAGATCGGATCCGTGGAGTCGTCTTAATACAATTTAGCGCGTTTTCATAAGCCGTTTAAATTAATGTAAGATTTGTGATAAACGAGGTACCTCGTTGAAAGGTTAATCCACTTTTGTGATATCGCGTCAAATGTGTCACACGTTTCTCGCCGTGAGTGAGTGTTTTTGAAATAAAATTTAAGCTTTTGAAACAGGCTTTTCGACATTCTCGAATGTACATATTTTCTCGAGACGTTTACTCAATTTTATTATATATACAGACATATATTCGTCTCAACGACAGTTTGACTGTTTATTTGTGTGGGGAAAAATCTCATGCATTCTAGAGCAGAATGAAGAACGCTACAGGCTATCCAATGAATTCTGAATGCTAAAAACCAATCGATAGAAGGCCATGAATTTGGTTCATTTAATGTCAAATAAATATAGAACAGACTTGAATTTTAAGATACTTTAAGAAATGTGTTGGAATATTTTTGTATTTTCCACTCGCAGATGCGTACCAATTTTTATTACAATTTAATATGAGATAAATCTTTCTATGTTGATAATTGCCAAAAAGTAGTAAAAAATATTAGCCTACTATTGGTCAGAAGCGTACAATTTCAAAGATACGATTTGATGTAATTCAGAATAAAAGAACCAACTCCCTTGAGTAATATGTATGTTGACACCTCCAAATTGATTCATTGAGTTCTTGTTGTAAAAAAATGAATCACATAGGTTTGTTCCATTAATTATAAATACATCTAATTTATGAGAATATGAGAGTACGTTTTCGATTAAAATACTCGATTAAAATACTAGACGAGATTGATTAGCAACTCCAGCATATGAATGTAAGTCATACGAAATTGACATAAGAAGGAGGTGGTTCCAATTTAGCTTCCCGTTTTGATGACGATGATGGGATATAAAGGTACGTTTATATAAACAATGTTTTTGATCATGTCTCCATTTGGTCATTTTTGTCTTCAACGTTCGCTTTCAATTTTCATTTCACCATTCAACATGATGCATGCCTTACGGCGTTGCGTAGACGCATGCAATCAACCACCCACACTTGTTCAATACTGAGTTGACTGGAAATTGACTGAATATGTTTCATTAGTGCCAGCGCCCTTCTTTTTGTTTACGGCGAAATCACACAGAGATGAACGGCACGGCATATCGTCGTGGCTTCCAGTCAATAAAGAGCGTTCCCAGCTCATTGTTAATTTGTACGATCTTATTATTTTGACAAGTTTCTTGTATATTTCTTCAAATATGGGAACTTTATCAATCACTGTCAAGCTTATATCAATGCAAGGACAAAATATCACCGAAAACACTCCAGGAGGTGGAAAAAAAAAACGCCTGCAACGTCTCGCTCTGTGTGAATTCGCCCTTACTGTCTTTGTTTTCTCTTTACAATAATATGTCCGAAGACACTTAATTTTTTTTGGTCATATCATATTTTGTTCATAAAACTTTTATAGCATTATTTCTTATTTTTATTTACGTATAATCTTCTATAAAATATATTATTTCCTCCGATTTCCTCGGGAGTGCGTGCGCTTCCCGTGCAACCTGTCAAAACGCTTCCTTTCAACTCCAAAGCGCATGCCTTTTGCATGCACTACGTCCAACAAGCACTCGATAAATGAGTGGAGACCATAGATTTTAGGTAGCAACAAATAGTCATCAATATTTTTTAGACGTGCACTGTTTTTTTTACTGTACGAGTTTTGGGTATCAAAAAAAAAACATGGGACTCTACTTTGAAGACCGAAGAGATGGCGAAGAAGATTGATTTTTCCGGATGGCATTTTACCTTTTCGTCGTGTACGGAATCCCGAGCACAGGAAATGGCACTGGAAGAATTCACGGGCTGACGTTGATGTTCCCGTGGTCTCTTAGTGGCATCACTGGTGCGCCGGGAAACTACGTATATGCATCTGGGAAAATCTCTGCGAAAGAAAACAAACAATTAAAATCCAATTAGGCATACACCTACATACATACATACATACAACATATTATATATGCATGTATAACAAGTGTTTGGCGTAGTTTGCGGCGATCGTTAGTCGGTACCCGTCAAAAGGAGACGTCTGTCAATTAGGCTAATTAATTGCCGAGTCGCAATTAGCAGAGTCGACTTGCGTTGCGAATATCGACAGCGAAGAACTTTATTTATCGTTGTCTGGGTAGGTACCCAGATGGATGGATTGGACTTGCACTGCTGCCTCTATCTCTCTACACATCCGCAGGATTCGATCGTTATTTCCGCTCGAACATGTATTGTGCATTATTTACAACACTGATGCATTTTGTATTGCGCGTGCAGCTTTGTAGATACAGTGGAAAAAAAGCGTCGAAGAACTTATTATTTACAACAGGTATTGGTAAGTGAATATGCTGCTAGTAATTTAGAAATTAGTACAAAGTTCATGATACTATGTTCATACATTAATATCAAAACCCATTCACCCAAATGTATGTGTAATTTGTCCGATGTAGCTAACCCGCATGAATGTTATTTCGACATTCACTGAATGTAATGATTGTAAAGGTTAGATTAGCATGCTGGTAAAGTTAGTTGAGGACACAGTTTGAGGATGCAGGTGAACTTTAGTTCAAACAAATTAAAGGCGAGTGGCATTATTTGCAAGAACTGTAAAATATGAATTGGTTTCATTAGACACAAATTACACCAATTTCACTTATGAATTTATGTATTTTGATTTTAATACTGATGATTTTTTAATTCATATTTACTACGCAGACTGTTTTTAAATTATACTTTTATTGGAAACGTATATTTGATGCATTTTTAATTATATACATTTAACATTTTATACATTTAACCGTTTGAATGCAATTTTTTATTCAAAATTAATCAGAAAAATATTTTTCACTTCGATTGCATACATGTATGTATTATTTATTTATTTATCTATATAATTTTAGCGAGTTAATACATCCTTTATACGTTTACATTTGTCTTAATTAGGTTATTGTCGAAAAAACAGTCAATTTTTCAGTGAGAACATTATTCAAATTGGAAACAAAAAGTTAATTAAAATATTTCAATCAAAACGTTCTTTATTTAAATGCTACATATAATGAAGGCGAATGTATGTAGATAAATTATACGGTGAAACTATTACGAAGCGTATGTTTAATGAGTTATCAAAGACAAATCTAAAAAATAGCGTAAATTAAAAAATAAATAGCCTCAACTTAATTAAATAAATAAATGAAAATAAACATATACATATGATATCAGGAGAAAAACAGATAATTAAAAAAAATCGTTCCATAAAATTAACTTAAACCGAAACTGAAAGATTTTTTCCACCGTGTGAAATATTTGTACCAAATCTGGAAACAGGTTTTCGAATTTTAGTTGATGTTATTATTTTGGTTTTTATTAATAAAATAGTATTAAAATGAAAACATCATATATCCCGGAAGACCGGGAACGATCCCAAGCTCCGGTCCGTGTCCCAGGAATTGAATAAGTCCGGGAAATCAGAAATCCTAGCTGCTAACTATTAGTCACTACTCTGACTGGATTAGGAAGTCACCGGAAATGCTATTAAAAACTAGCAATAAAATGTTTATTATGACAGGATATTCGATGTATAGGTCTAATAAATAAAAAAAACATTTGATTTCATTAAAGCGAGAGCGTTCCGACGACTATTATTACTGGTAACTCGCGTTTTAAACGATCGTTTTAAACAACTTTAATCGATCGTTTTACACATTCTCAAGAATCTGGTGATATTCATTTCCGAGATTTTAGCCTGACGACGACTGTATGACTGGTTTTCGCAGTTCTGAAGATGGTATTAGCGCGCAAGAACTGGTTACGGTTGTGGGCACCAGTTGTAAAATAAGTTTTATACGCACAAATGATACACTTAAATGTTTTATATATGTACATATGTATAATTTTAATGTACATATGTAGGTTTGTTTAATTTTTTAATCATAAAAAGATAAATAAAATCATTATTGATCGTGGAGACTAAAAACCAACGCTTGATGATAAAAATTTTAATACAATATAACTATCATATTTTTATTAAATCATAACTAACTATAATAGTTCTTTATATTATGTATATATTTAGTTATACATATAAAGTTTTTCGCTAGCAATATACATAGCTATATTTAGTATACATATGTAAAAATAGATCATTTAGATATAATATAATAATCACTAGAATGGCTTAACTGATACATCTGATTTTATTTACTTGCATTATCATGTATGAAAGTGTTACCTTGACCAAGTTCATTTTGAATAACATTGTAATTCAATAGATTATATATTGTATGCATATTATATTATACATCTAAATAATATAGCATTTTTTGGCAGTAGTGCTCACACTTTCAGGTGTCCAAGACATTTGATTCTTGGAGAAATATTCTATTTATTTTATTTTATACATATACATATATGTATATAATATAAACCAGGTAGGCCTAAAAGTTAAGCCCTAATGCGCCTTCTTGGCCAGTTATAAACATCGGTAATCAATAAATAAAGCGATTTTACAGACCACCAATATATGTACATACATATTTGGAAAATTTTGACAAACATTTTATTAATGGAAATCAAATAAATTGGCAAACTCTGATAGGAAACGATCGACCTGGAGTCACATATCCAAGGTCTGAGAGCCAGCAGCAACGGGCCAGGGATTGAACTCGTGACCGTTGACTCATTTGAAAGCATTACAAGCAAACCACTAGTTTATGCTGCTGATTCAGATAAATAATTTACTAATATGCGAGCATTGATTATTATTAATGTTTAAACCCACGAAACTTTTACCAATAGCCTTGTTTACCATTATGTTACAAGTTGTAACGTACATACAACCTGACTATATCAGCATTTCAATATTGAAAAATCATAAAAAGTGAAGATCACTATGTATATCTTATATACATATATGTATGGTAAGTGTCTCATCCTCTTTAAGTAGTTAAAAAGAAAGTCTAAATTAAGTTAGCCAATTGAGAACATCGAAGCATAGAGCGTAAATATATACGTTCCCAGTATGCCAACTCCTTCTTTCATGTGTTGACACGTCTTCTAATAACACTAAAAGCCCAACTTTTGCGTCCAAGCTGTAATCTCCTTGAATAAAATTCTCCAACAATAATTTCCTCCTAATATTCATTCTCATTTTGACTTTTTTAGTTTCCAACTTTTCGATTTTGACCCTAATTTAGATCCTAATTACCCAACAGTTTTGAGAACTCAAAGAAAATTAGGCAAAAATCTTTTACAGACGTATGGGGAAGTAACAGCTATCTAAAATACATTCATCACTATGAATATATGATTCTTTATTCTATCAAAACATAATAAGATGGCGTTTTAAAATGACTATCTAACGAATTCAACGAAAGTTCAACGTTCAATGTCTTAACTTTTTTGAGACAAATTAACGCTTCATTACACTTTTTTGACGCATTTAAATTCAAAACCTATTCTGTATTACATATGCACATGTTACAGGGATTTCATACTAGCAGCGAAAGTATACTTTCACGTTTTGGGGAATGTATGTACATTAGGTATATTATAGTGTCTCGGTTTTCCATAAACTGTTTATATTTTGAGCCACTCAAGTTTACATATGATCGTCAACGTTATTATTGCAGAATTCACGTCCATTATCAACGGTTAGCAATGATGATGACAAGCCTAGTCTTGATGAAACACATATAGAAGTTATATATATATATATATATATATATATATATATATATATATATATATATATATATATATATATATATATATATATATATATATATATATATATATATATATATATATATATATATATATATATATATATATATATATATATATATATATATATATATATTTAGAAGTTCGCAATTATGGACAAGCGTGATAAATTGTACGGAATATGAAAGCTAGCAAAGATATGGACAGATGTGAGGCGTATCGGATTATAATATATATGTATTGTGTAATATGTTTTCACCGACACCGAGTTGGTGAAACTATACTTTTACCAGTGAAAGTATACTTTCAAAGGGAATCCAGATTCACTGCAACATACGTACATACATATGTATATACAAGATAACCTTGCATTCGACTCAATTAAAACACTCTGAGTACCCCCGTTTCAACTTTAGCCTTTTGGGACTTGTTCATTTATATAAGCAGCAATAATATTTTGATAATAAAGAGTACCTACAACCTACCTGAAAAGGTTACACGGCATTCACAAACAATTATCGTCGTTTGAACACACCTGTATACGTGTGGGCGACAGCTGCATTGCGAACACGTTTTATCTTACGCATATAAACGGTCGTAATGCTCGAGGGGATAAACACATAATACTTTGTTTCAAATGGCACGCTTAATACTACTAATTGTAATCGAATGCAAATTTAAATGGAACACATTTCAAATTGGATACACCTGATAATTATTGCGACCGCATCGAAAGCGCTACGTCCAGCGCATAGGCACTGTCAATGTGCAAGAAACTAGAGATAAGATAGCACTCCACCTTTGTTACAGATTAATCTGCACGTCATAACTTGTCACGGACGTGTCGATAAAATTCAGTCTAATTTTTCATAATAATATAACCCAAGTGGCGTCGCTACGGATGGTGTCACCTTAAAAATATTTTTTATTCATACGAGAGAGAAGCGCCAAAAGAGAATCTAAGTTCAAACGTTGTTTCTGGCTTGCATCTTCGTCTGACTGAACCAGTTAACCTTCTTACCTTTAGGTACATACACTGATTTCACAGTAATTCGAACAAATGCCAATTATGGCTCACATTTGATGCTACATATATATATATATATAGCTGCATTAGACGGATTTCGTGGTAGCTGTATAAGTACAGAAAGCCGTATATATATATATGTATAAGCCGTAGCCATTAGAGCAGAGCATCGTAACCTCTGGATATTCGCGGCACACATTGTTTACGACTCGTAGAGTTTGTCAGCTACGTACATACATTATGTATACTTCATCGGAAGTCGCTAGTTATTCCGTATATGCATAGGGACAAAACACTAATTAACATCGGTTTTCTCCCTCACATGCGATCTCACTCGCACGCATTAAGCCAAAGTGCTGTTCAGGGAACACACATTACCGCGGTGCACAGGTTACGATGCTCTGCATTAGAGAACCGTCATACAACGAATATGTCGAATTAGCGTTTTTCAATTTGAACAATTTGGTGTCACCCCAAAAATAGTGTCAGCCGGTGCAGACCGCACTCCCCGCACGGGCCTGGCGACGTTACTGGATCTACATCCATAGAAGTACCTTTAGCTAGCTGTAAACTTATTCTGCTGGTTTTGTTACTACCGGTTGTTTTAAAAGTTGTTTTAAATCTTGCGGTAAACTTTTACTACCTTTGTATTTCCGTTTGCTAGTCAGTTTAATTTTAATATAAGGCAGTTGCAAGTTTTTCGTTTGATGGTTGTGGGAACACACAATTTTTTTGGTAAATTAAATCTTAAAGGTTATTTTGTTAGTCGTCACACAAAAGAGTATATTTGTGCATATCGAAGATATAATAGATATAGTAAGTGCATTGTATCATTGTACCGTGAACAGGTACCGATCCGTGTAATCGGAGTAATCTACATTTTGATTATTTTATCTATTTGTTTACATAGATATTTACTGTAGGATAAAAACTCGCTCAGTAAAATTTTCACACGAGAAAAAATGTTTTATATAATGATGTTACGTATGTATGTACATGTGTAAATACAAATTGAGTATAAATAAATAAATATAAAGGAAAACTCGGTAATTTCGGTAATCTAAACGGCACATGCTTGCGATCAATTTCAAAAAAATGCTGATTTTATTTGCATAACCCATTGATGAATGAAAATTCGTGATTTCTGAACAGAGCGGCTATTTTTTTTTTAGCGAGATTTTTTTTGTAATTTTACCCACGAAACCAACTCACGTGGGAACTTTTTTGACATGTACCATTTGTGTACAATATCAAAACAATCCACCAGTAATTTCATCTGCCAAAACTATTTATCCAAATCAAATACGTATATCTGCTTAAACCAGTACTATTCAAAATATTTTTAATTTGAAATATTATATTAGACTTTCAAATAACTTAATTTTACAAGAGTGTGTCCTCTCAATTTGATACATTCCCATTCGTAAAGGTAGCCATTTACGCACTGATTTTTCTGCATATACATATGTATAACAACTTGTCTACAAACAATATACACAATATAATCGGTCGGGTGATCCTAGTTAGATTTGTCACTGACTTTCAAGGACTCAAAATATGTATGATTAAATAATTCTACTTTTTAAATGCAGATTTATTTATACAGGTTACGCCTATTTTTAATTACACGACATCTATTAATTATCAAACATCACAATTATCCAGCCATTTTTATACATCAACAAATTATGAGATACCGTAAACTCAAATTTTGTGAGAAATAGTTTTTTTTGGAATTTGTCAATTTGTTGGAACCGTTTGCAATGAAATCAGATGAATTGGCATACTTTTAAAGGAAACGATCGAACTTGGAGTCACATATCCAAGGTATGGCCAGCAACAAAGCCAGGAACAGAACCCGTGACCCTTGGATTGGTGTGCAATCCTCAAATTCTTGCTGAATTGAATTTCAATATTACCAGCAAACTCAGAAATACTAGATACCGAGATTTATTCTCCTCACCTGAGGCACGCACCAATTTAATGGTTTCGTCCGCTGTCTCCAGGGGCATCGAGCTCCTCAACCGGATTTCTATTGGTTTGGATCTGTTCAATCTAACATATACTGATCTGGTTTTGGGATTGTTTAGTTTGGGTCGTAGCATTTTATATTCTACATATATTTTTATATTTTATATTTGTTTTATGTTTTATAATTTTTTTTTTAATCTATAGTGACTACTTGGAGCTAACCTGTAAAGTCACCATGGTGAAATTGTATAAAAATAAATAAATAAAATAAACATTGTGGAGAAGCATTTTTATCAATTACTGCTTGGATTGGTGTGCAATCCTCAAATTCTTGCTGAATTGAATTTCAATATTCCCAGCAAACTCAGAAATACTAGATACCGAGATTTATTCTCCTTACCCGAGGCACGTACCAATTTAATGGTTTCGTCAGCTGTCGCCATGGGCATCAAGCTCCTCAACCGGATTTCTATTGGTTTGGATCTGTTCAATCTAACATATGTATAATGATCTGGTTGAGGGATTGCTTAGTTTGGGATCGTAACATTTTATATTTTATATTTGTTTTATGTTTTATAATTTTCTTTTTGTGTAGCCATAGTGACTACTTGGAGCTAACCTGTAAAGTCACTATGGCGAAATTGTATAAAAATAAATAAATAAATAATCATGTTCACGTATCAGAAACTATATGTGAAACTTGTCTACCGACAAGTCTTCAAGCAAACATCAACAAGCATTAACCACACACCATAAATCACATTTCCCCAGCCTGAGGAGACCTGGTTTGGAAAATTTTCAGGTGATTTTCAGGTGAGCCTAATTTGAGGCACGGCCCTGTGCCAGTTGGTTCGTCGACCCCGCCTGTATATCGATTCGGCGTGAAAACACGACCATTTTTATCTGGCCTGAACGTTTTGTCGCTCATATTTATTTATAAGGGTTCGCCGACGTTAAACATTCATGATGGTAGGCGAACGGGCCCCGCGTGGCGTCACCCGACAAACACGCTGAAATAAATAAATACAAAAAAAGCAAACCGTCATTTTCGCCACTTTTTTCACGGCAAAAAATAAATAGGTAGATCAGAGCGAAGATATCGACGGGGGTACGTTGACATTGTAATCGAGTCGTTTGACTTGCCTCCGCGTTGTAGATTTGCCGATACGACCGACTTGTCGTCGTCGATGGCGAAATTGATGGATTCGTATCGGATGGAGATAAAAAAATATCTACATATTTGCATGCGTGTGTATATTTGAATAATTATGAGTTTAAATAGCACGTACTGGTATTGATCTTCATAGCGTAAATTGTATGGAAAAAATTGCATATAAATCACGCCATCAAATTCCAATCCAAACATTTGCGAGGTGTCGTCTGTTCACACATTGTAATTTTTTGTCGCTTTTATTTGATCAAACAAATTTGAATAATATAATTTGAAAACACTGCGTTTTTTCCTTAATTTAAATATTGGTCGATTCGATGAAAAAAAGGCTTTAGAAAAATGAGAATAATCAATATTAAAATTTTGTATGATTAAAAGACAATGCCGATTTTGCGCTTTGTAGAAAAATTTTTTTGTAGCATTCCATTGTCAATTTAATTAAAATTTAAAAAATATGTACTTAGTAATAAAAATTCTCGCACTGTATATTATAAAAAAAAAACCGCTTTGTTGAATTCGAGGAATTTCGGAAAATTTCATTCATTAAAAATAATCGAAGGTTTCCATTGGGTGTATGATTTTGATAAAATTTCCACAGCTCTTTAAAAACATCATAATGTTTGAAAAAATAAAAAAAATAAACAGTTGATGAAAATCACGTGTTGACGAATCATCAGAAGAACGTCCACTTCCGGTCAGCGGAAATTTGTCATTCTATTCATGTTCAACTTATATAAGTTAACTGTATTAGTTCAAGTTTCGAGCAAACATAGATACATACTTATACATATATTGGTACAAGCCTATGGGTAATATAAACTAGACTTTAAAATCCTGTGCCTCTATTTTATATATTAGATCAATCATAGGCGACTTTTTTTGTCAAATTTATTTTTTTTGGATAAAAATAAATTCATTCGTAAGTACATGTTAGTACTTAAGCGACTTTATTTATTAAAATTAAGATAAATATCGCAATATGACATATTATACTTGGTCCACTTTAGGAAGTGACTTAGAAAAACGAAGGAAGAAACTTAGGAAAAACGTACATGCTATCTCTTTCACCGCCTCTCGACCAATAGCGTTCCGTGCAGAAAGTAGATCATTGTACGCGCGAAATGCTATTGGTCGAAATGGGGGGAAAAGCATAGCATGTGCGTTTTTCCTAAGAGTCCTCCTACACCGGATGGACAGTATGAATAAAACTTATTATTGAGAAATCAACAATACTACAATATTTTTTAGAATAAAATATTAACCACTTAGACTTTTTTGCACTAGCCCATAATAGGGTAAATACTACGGTATATTTTCAAACAATATTATCAACAGTTAATTAGACTTTCTCATTTTCTAAACACGAACGTATAAGATTGTCGCAGAGAAACTATTTTTATTTTTTTAACCTTTGTTAGTAAAAGTTAATACCGCAACGTAAAAAAATGGATAAATTTACACTTATCACGTTTTTAGGAGTTGAGAATTATTTAAAACTTATGTACATATAATATTTGATTCATATGTACATTAAAAATATATTTTCGAATTTTAAAAACACAAAAATTTTACCTCGAAATGAACTTTCCATATACATATTACTCAAATGCGAAATGCCACGATAAGATACTTGCGAAAGCATTTAAATGCAGTGAATAATAAATACGTTGGATCATCGATAAGAGAGCAATCGATATTATCATTATTTATATGCTCCAAATAGGAATATAACGACATTGAATTTATTAACTTGGGAAAACCAGTATGGAATCATTCTTTGTGAATTCAATAACAATTACAACTATAGAAATTATCACTTTTTGTTTTGTTACGAATATATGGATGTACATACATATGTATATGCGTATACATGTATGTACATATACATAATACATACAAACATAGGTATCTATTTGACACGTCCTGGTTGATTGGAAAACTCACTATCACCATCGCAAATACTTACGTCAACATGGTTCAGATTATATTATTATCGTTATTGGGGTGAGGGGTTCGAATTGATCGAAACCCACGTTAACCAGATATATTTGAACGCTTGTTTAGTAGCGGATGTATGTTCATAACAATGTAACTAAATAATTTAAATAATCAACATCGTACTAAGAAATCATTGATTTTTAAATCACATAATACTTATGAAGAAAATATAACTAAAATTACTAAAAGTGGGTATATATTTTTTATATTTTTACCATACTTATGCATGTACATACATTATGTATGTACAATATATATGTATGTATGCACATTCAAATACTCAGGCTTAACCTTAATACATACATATTTTATCTCACGAAAACGTACTTTACATACATATATCACAATTCACACTACTAAAATAAAAAGGGCGTCTTTTCTTCAAAAAAAATTTTCTATTATAGATATAGTAAATATATAATGAGATATTTACAAATATAGGCTACGAATACAGTTCCAATTTACATGACGTGTTTGTTTTCTATACATAGAAAATTTGCTCATTAAAATTTTTCGAAAAGTACTTTTGAAAAGTGAAAGACGAATTTTTTTAACAAAACCAATTCGCTAATTTATGATATAAAAAATAAATACCACCAGTTGGACAGGGACGTCTTTTGCGAAAGGGAGGGGGGAGTGGAATTTGCGCCCCCCTAGATGAAATACTAAGAATCTTAAACAAATCGATTATTCATTACCAAAAGCTTAGGACAGCATAAATTGCAACAAGTTTAAACATTTCAACCACAAAATTCTTTCAAGAAAAATATTTTATGAAAAAAAAAACCACAAGCCGGCCAGATTTTACTCTCCCCCCCTGGAAAAAGCTGAAACGACGTCCCTAGATAACTCCACTAGGTTACAAGTATCATTTTAGGTTACAATGCTTTCATAATAAAATGCCGTATCGTATTGGAATCACACGTATTTCCAAGAAAACCCGTATGTTTAGAAACTTTATAGTCGTTCCTACGACGAAAATTGCATAGCCGTGACCAGACCCAGATCCAGGGGAGGGGGGGCAAGTCTGGAATTTTCCCAGAGTGGCAGATTTGGGGGCGATAAAAATTGTTGTAAAGAAAAAAAAATATATAAAAACAAAATAAAATAAGTAGATACGAACGTGTCGTATGTACATTTTCAACATACCGCAGGTAATTTAGAAATTGTGTGATCGGTGACATAATTTTTAAAAGACGATCATCAATAAATAATTGATAAACATGGAATATGAAATTAATAAACAATAGGTCTTATTAATGGATAAATATGTAATCAATTATCAATGGATAATTATGGAATTGAGAAACAATAGATCTTCAAATTGATTAAAAAAAAACATCGCCGTCAAATTTTAATTAGGATCAAAGCTGTCCAATTATTAACAAAAGTAGGTTGAGCATTTCGCGGACACAGAAATAGAAAAGATAAGGCAAATGAATTTTAGAAATTGCAATTCAAACAATGATGTTTTTTTAAAACTTGCATAATGACTGACGGAAATTAAAGTTGTATGTGTTTTTGACATAACATCTCAAATGTATTCATATATGAAGATATATTATTGAACTTTCAAAAAAAAAATTTCGTCTGCGGCGCTTTTTTATTTTTAGGCATATTGTATAAAGCTCTATGTATGTACTTTTTTCTGATACTTTATATTTCAAATTTTTTTTTGTATATGTGCATGTATGTACATATACGTTTCATTTTTTAAAATTAGTTTTTTACATTTTAAAAAAACCTACAAAAATTCCCTATCAAAAAATCTTGTTTTAAAATAATAATCTATAAAGGGCGGCAAAAATAATTTTAGCTCAGGGCGGCAAAAAAGCTGGATCTGGGTGTGGCCGCGACTATGCACAAAGTTCCGCCATTCCGTGAACGCATCACGCGAAATGGCCGTCGTTCAGCGACGGATTTGAACGAGGATTATGCGGCTAGTGAAAAAAAAGTATAAAATAGAGGAGAGCAATGAAAAAAAGTGCAAACAGACACACACATACACACACACACACACACACACACACACACACACACACACACACTCACACAACCAAATCAAATCAAACCAAAATGAATCTCGGCTCCAGCTGTCGCCGATGATGACCGCATGGCCGCCGGAGCGTGTCGCCGTCCGCCATTTGCGGTCCGGGAGCCGACCCGTCATTATGGCGGCCACAAAAGGCCCCGGCTAATTGCAGCCGCGCTTCTTCTTCCATCCACGTCGGTCCTCATTCACCAGCATTCGCCACCACACTCGCAACAAGCTCGCAACAATTGTTGCATTCTTGCGGCGCGTCTTTTTCGGTTTTGCTGTCGCCGTGGCGCGGTCGTGAGCCATTAGCGGCCCGACGCCATTGTCGATGGCGGCCGCAAAAGCTTTTTCACTCCTCCCGGGACTTATGTATGTATGTAACTAATGCCGGCACACGAAAATTGCCATTCTGTACGCATTACACAATCGTTATAAAATTATACCACAAGTACATACATATATCAGTGTTTCTTCAACCGTGATGAGCAGAGGCGATAGGCGTTAGATGGATGCTCGTAAAATAACAATAGATCTCTCCATTACCGTACAAAGCAAGGGAGAGAAAAAAAGGTTGACAATAGTGAACCATCTTTTGTGCATAAAACGCCGGCTTTTAGTGATGAGTAGAGGTTTAACCGGAAGCGTGCTTTTTCCCGGAAATAATGCGTTTTGGGTCTATTTTCATATCATAAAAAAGCATAAAAAAGAGCATAAAAAAAGTTTCATCATAAAAATGAACAAAGTACGACGAACAATGAACAGGGTGCAAAGTTGGTCCGCTCTTTAGTGATGAGTAAACCTCGGCGTTGGCTTGGTGCTCTTTAAATAACAATAGACCTCTATATTATTTAACAAAGCAAGAGAGCAAAAAAGCATGGTTGACAATAGTGAACCATTTTTTATGCGGGGCATAGTGCCGTTCGATCCAAGATACGTACAGGTATTAGACGGGTGCTATTATCGACTATGTAGATTCCAGTTTACATACTAAATCTGGTGATTTTAAAATTTTTTTTTTCTATTTCAACGTCTATATCTACTGTTGGATTTAGTTTTCTAACCTATGTATGTAGAAGACTGGATGTATCAATGATTAGGTTGGCATGAATGAGTTGAAGAATGGTTAAGTTGTCATCTTGTACCATGTAACGCGGCGAACGAACTAGTTCGTTGTGGCGCTCCAAATAATAAACAATGTTGTAAACCACCCAACGAGTCTCATTTTACTGTACCGTCTGTCTTCTGACAACCAGATCCTACACTACACTACTGTAAATTTTTAACTGTTATTTTATATTGAATCTTACATATTACATAACCTCATTATTTATAACAGTTTTTCAAAAACTTTATAAAATATTTGAAGAGGTAAATGACCGTCTTATCCGATGGCCAAAAAATCACATTGCAAGTTTTTTGTTGCATCTACATATTTACATACATATGTATGTACTTGGCGAATTCAAATGAAATTGATCATGTTTAATATTGTCGTGGCTCTGACGAATTTTAACGAATTAACGACTTTGATAGTGATGTATTTCAAACTGATAAAATACTGTAAATGTATTTTATCAGTTTTCAAATGTCGTAAAATACAGAAGTAGAACATATCACCGAGCAGACTATAGGAAATTTTTTGAAAATAAAATTTGAACAAAATTACTCGATTTTCTTTTGTTTATGTATTCATTCTGAAAATTTACAATAATGGTCGCAGATCAAAACGTCGTCGGCCATCTTGACCGCGGCGGCAATTATTACATTATATGACCGTCCGGCCATTATAAACGAATTAATGTTAATAATTCAGCGCTTCAAATATTGATCGTAATGGTCGCGAACTGACAAAGTCGTTTCGATATACATATGTACCTACATATATATTTACTCCTTTTTTTTTGAAACCGAAGTAAGTATCGCATAATGGGTGCGTTTACGTCTGTCGATTATGCCCTGATTATTATTTATAAATAAATAGGACTTTGTACACGCTGCTTCACAGTGGCAAACATTTTCACCGTCTGTTAAAAAATTAAGTGCTTTTGTTTATTGCGCAATTATTTAACACTGCCTATTTTGTGTGGAATCGTGTCATTTACTTTAGTTTAAATTGCATTAAAATGTACCTAGAAACATATCGAGACATTTTTTTTCATATAATAAGTGATAAAGCTTAATTAACCCTCACATTTCAATGTGTATACAAACTCTATTAACAAATTTCCATGTAGCGTTGAAATAAAGAGAGATCGTACTTCTATATACTTATCATTTGAGTATTGGTCACATCGTTACAATCAGCAAAGACCTATCAATAAAACATTCAAGCATGACTGAACCTGATGGGAGTCAAAAAATTTCTTTGAAACGTAGATTATAAAATTAACTCTAAATCTGTCGTATCTTATAAGTAGAGGTAGGATAGTCACAGTGCTATCCATTGTTCGGCAAACCTTTAATAATGCATTTACAACCTTTGAACAATACACGGCCCCCTCAGGCTCCGGTGACTACTTATAAGTAGAGGTAGGATAGTCACAGTGTTATCCATTGTTCCATTGTTGTAAATCCTTTGTAAAAAAGGTTCGGCAAACCTTTAATAATGCATTTACAACCTTTGAACAATACGCGGCACCTTCTGGGTCCGGTGACTACTTATAAGTTATCTGCATTTGTGCATTTTATTTTTGATTTGGTAGTCGAGAGACGTAAGTAAAACATATATATTTTTTAATTTTTGTTTAAATCTTAGTAGAAAAATGAATTGATAAAAAATGTTCATTACGGGAAGGAATATATTGAATATACGAATCAATATAATACCGAAATTAATATGTATATTTTTAAATATAATAATTAATATTTAATATTACATCAATATTACAGTCTGATTCTCAATCAGAATATTTTGTTCAAGGAATTATTTTTCAAATAAAAAAAATATCCATAGACGTTATCGAATTACCTTACGTTTTAGGCAATTTTTACAGTTTCCAATATTTCAGATAGTATTTACATACATACATACATATGGATGGGTATAAAATTCAGCTCAAATTGGAAACTAGACATACAAAAACGATCTTCACAAAAAGCATGGAAATGTAAACACAAAAATCGTGTAGCATAAGATTGATTGTTTTTCCACTAACACGAAGATTGCCATAATCGTCACAATTGGAACGTAATGACTGCGTCTTGTCGTATTTATAAAATCGTTAACTTCTTATCTGATCTTAGACGTGAATTCGGAGATGAACTTCGTCTCTATCATAATTAAAAAAACCAAAAAAATAAAATGATAATCAGACAGTATGAATGTACGTGCGACCGACATCACATCACAATCACGCGTGTGTGCGTTTTTCAAAAATTACCGACGACGACTGCCCGACCCCGTGCCCCCCCCCCCCCCACAGAGTCCAGGAACTTTCTTGCCGGACAAAACAATGAGATTATCATGCATTATGATCATTCATAACGGCGGGGCCAATTAGAGCCGTTGAACGATCTCCTGAGAAAGAGGTGTCCGGGAGCGTGGGAGCCATCAGTGAAGCCTTTGTTGCCCGATTTTTCTTGGTCGCACGCGGCAACGACCGTTGCCGTTGCCGAGGATGGCTTACCACCGACTCCTTTCACACAATCAATTCCTACCATTATGAAATGGTGGTCCCGACTTAATAATTATAGTGCAAACCCTTCGCGACATAGATCTAGGACGCCTTCGATAGCAGACAAAGTCTTAGTCTTTGTTCGAATCTATGTACTTTTTTAACCATGTACTAAAATAATTTATATTTTACCCATTATGTCATTACGGGTTACCCCGAGTGACACATGTAGATCATTAAACTTGTAGATATATAAATTTATAGATTATAAATTTGAAATCATATACAAAAGATCTTCGATCAATGTGTTTTGCCAGTGATTACGTATTGATGTAAACTTGGAAATTGAGTGCCAAGTTGCTACACAAAGTCCAATGCACTCAAAGAAGAATGGAAAGTTATATGCTTGGCAAGAGTTGTGGTATAGTGGATAGAGTGAAGTAAAATGGTAATGGGCAGGCCACGTGGCTGGAAGAATGGACGAAAGGTGGAAAAAAGAAATGCTAGAATGGTACCCGAGAGAATGCAAAAGTGTAAAAGGAAGACCGCAGGGAAGATGGTTAAACAAAATTGGATGACAGTTGTGCAAAACAGAGACTAGTGGAAGCCTGTTTGTAGAGACCTTCATCCAGCAGTGGATGGCTAATGGATGTAGATGATGTACAAAAGAGCGGTCTCAAATTTCTATGCTAAACTTGATGGTTATTTTAGGATCTGATAAATTTCCTTTAACGATATTCATACATGTTGTATTTATTTAATAATAGATTCACTATTAGATCTAGAAACACGATAGAAGTATGTATATGCGTGAATACATATATTATATGTATTTATATGCAAATTTAGCTGGTGTTTGACTAAGAAATTCATTCTATCCACCAAATAAATTTACCTTCATAGAAATTTTCAATGAGCCAATCCAGGAAGAAGTATATTTTCATACTAAACACTTCCACGCCAATGAACGTTAACATTATAATGATTAATTTTATATAGAATGGTATCAATGGCTAAGTGCACTACTGTGATGTTTAATAGTTCAATTTTAAATCAATATATAACAGTTCTAACCTTATGAGCGTCTTAAATAATATAGTTTTCATTTTATCGACTGTCCACTATAATATCCAGTGCAACTGTTTTTTTTTCTGCAAATAAAATTTCGATTGTTTTTTTTTTCAAACTTCGTTTTGTTTCATTGGAATTTGTTTGGTTCTAAAACACGATTATCTTTCGTCATCGCCCGTAGCAATTGAAAATTAGCGTTGTTATCTAAATGGAAAAGGGTTATTTTAGGTACCGTAATGCTTTTTGGACACGTTTAAATTCATATCAACGAAAATTTGAAGGTACATATACGGGTATTAAATTCGACATGTTTCATTTTGAATTTTTTAAATTGCAGGATATTATTTTATAATTACATTACAAGTTACAATGAAACAATTGTGAATCTTTATAAAATTATCGCACTATTAATTTAATATAATTGAAGGTGTAAATATGCACATTCTTTATTTATTTATTATTTAAACCAGAAAGGCCTAACAGTTAACCCCAATGCAACTCCCTGGCCAGAAACGTACATTTGATACAAGTATTATTATACAAAGTAAATACATATCAATTAACATCCACAGAGACATTTATGGCTAAATTTGTATATTTGCAGCATTTTATACAATTCAGCGAAATTCGAGATTGCTGAAATCTTGAGATTTGCGTAAAAATGGGTAAAACATATGTATGTATATAATGTCTTTTGGAACATAAATCAATAAAATAATATGCACGTACATACGTACAATATCTTTCAAATTGTAATGATACAATTATTACAAAACATACGAGTGTATGTATTTGAACGCCAAAATGTTATACAAAATCCAACGCACTCAAAGAAGTATGGAACACTGCATGCTTGGCATAATGAAGGCAGATAGGAAACGAAATACGTGGGTGAGAAGAATGACAAGGGTAGTTAGAGTATGTAGATATAGTTGAGAGAGTGAAACATGTGATGTGCGGTTGTTATTACATATGTTGTATTGCTGGACAACCGTCTCATTTTCCGACGAAAGGGTCTTTCAGACTGTATTCGTTGGGAGGGTGGTGGCCTCGTGTTGAGGGATTTAAGGGTCATAATCTTTGACCTTTATCCACTTAATCGCCACGCGGTTTTAGACACCGATTTGATTATTTTATGTTTGTGTTTAGTGTCAACCCTTGAAACTACCTCTTGAATATATGTATAACAAACTAAGGAAAAATATTGACTTTTTTTTATTTCATTTAGTATCACAGGATATTTTTAGATGTCACTGTGAAGAAACCAAAATTAATTTCGAATCATAGTTTTAAAAACGAAAGAGCGTGCACCGGTTAAAGCTAGTTAAAGTGCAAGTGGTTAAAGCTGGCTTTAAAAGAGTGAAACATTAAAACGGCAATGAGTGGGTAACGTAGCTAGAAGAATGGCCGCAATGTAGATAAAAGAAGTGCTGGAATGGTACCCGAGAGAATATAATAGGGTGAAAAGAAGGTCGCAAGGAAGATATGTAGGTAGATGAAATTAGAAAAAAATTGCATGATGAGATGGACGAGAGTTGCGCAAAACAGAGACGAATGGAAGCGTGTTGGAGAGGACTTTATCCAGCAGTGGATGGTGAATGGCTTTAAATGATGATGATATGTAGTTATTTATTTAACTAGTGAACTGTTTTATTTTCTCGTATCTTATTAATTTTAATAGTAGTCAAATTTAAGCTACTATTGTACATGTGAAATAATACACATAGTTTTTCATAGATATATGCAGGGTTGACGAGAGGAGGGGGGGGGGGGATCAGGGTAAAGTTCCAGGGCCCGGACTAATCGAGGGGCCCCGTGTCGGAAATCGTACTTCTTATATCATACTTTCTTATTCAATTAGTTAAAATAGCAACCAACATATGGGTATTTTCCTAATAGTTCTGATAATATTTTTACATATTAAAAAACTATCTTAAAGATATTTTTTTAAGTTTGTCACATATCCCGAAATTATTTTTCCCAGGGTCCTGGATTCCTCTCGGCGGCCCTGTATATATGCATTTAATTACAAACCATTTAATGACAAAAAGTGACGATAATTACATACATACATATGTATGTATGTATGTATATGCGCCTGCATTAATTTATTCCTGCTATAAACTTAATACGAAATATTCATTGTATTATATAATATATTCGCTGATTAATCGATTCGTTCGTATAATTCGATTAGATATCAAAGAATATGCATGTGTATTTTTTTGTTCACACCTTCAATTAAAACCGCTAGCACGGATTAAAATCGTATTGATTCACATCGACCCATACACTTGCACGTGTGTGTACTATAAGACGTGTTTTAAATTGAGTTATTAAGGTTGTGAGAAGCTGAACCGCTCATACGAAGCCTTAGATTTACGATGTAATAAATAATAACGAGTGATGAAACGGATTGTATGAAAAAAAAAATATCAGAACAGCATATCAGCCATATGTTACCCCTCGCGCGTACTTGCATCATAGGATTTCTTAAAATTTAATTTGTTCCGTATTATATTTGAATAAGATGTAACATTGTAAACACGGTGAAAGCTGGGTCGTTTTTAAGATTTATTTTTCGTTATAAATCGAGTGTACGTATTGTATTATATATGAATATTTTATCGGGCCGAGCCGTTCGCTCTGCGAGCGATCGCAATCATCTTGGAACAATTTTTACTATGAGAACTATCTTTTACAGCCTTGTAATTTATATACATATTTATATGTATGTATATGCGTGGTATTGTTGAAGCACTCTGTACACATATAAATACATACGAACGAGACACGGCAGCCATGTACATACAATTCGTTCGTTTGTGTCCTGGGAAAATTGCACAACCGGCAAGTTCGGTGACCGTTTCCTCGGCAAATATATATATAAAATAATAAAATAAGAGCCGACAGGTTTCGCAATGAAACATTGCACTTGAAAACTTGCAAATAACTCGACTTGCCGGGTGTCGGATTACTTATTGTTTCGATATTGTGTACGTGTGTGTGAAATTTTCATAGGAATATTGCGCGATGGCTCGCTTGTTGAAAAATATACATCAAGTTTTCGTTATATTTTTTTTATTTTTGCAAATTGTTTTGTTTAGGGTAATACTTTATAATTTTAACGTGTTTCGTTATGGTGGTGGTTTTTTTTTCAATGCAACGGAAGGAAGTATACCGGATAAGCGGCGTTGAGTGCAATTATTTATGCGTGCACGTTTGTTTGAACGTTGAAGAAGTTTTGTGGCCTTTCTTTTCTCGTTGTAATGGTTCACCTGGTTCCCTGTTGACATTTTAAAAGTACACGAGTTTATAATTTTTTAATTGCAAATTGATGTCGTTGCCACATGTGAATAGTTAAGGTCAGTGGCATTATTTATGGTTTCTGATAAAAAGTACTCGTGATGTTTCACAGTGATGAATGGGAATATAGTGCAAATTAAAGTGGATTAAGATGCAAGCATTTCACATACATATACATATGTACATATATGCAGTTTGTATAATTTTATTTTTAGTATCAAAAAGTTGAACGATTAATTGTGGAAATATTGAGTCTTTTTTATTAATGATAAAACATTAACTTTTTCTTTTGCATAATTATAATTACAACTATATACTACAAAAAGTGCAAAATAGGGCAATGCGTGCAATTTTGAATATACATACATATGTATGTTAACGTAAGAATGTTAAGAGTATGTTAGATGAATTGGATTGGTTGGCTATTAGAAATAGTCATTAAATAGTAATTAAACACTTGCATATATGTATATTATACATAATCTTGATAATAACCTATTACATATTTTAATAATCACATAGTTAGAAATATATACGTGAATAATCATAAAACTAAGACTAGAAATAAATTTAATTTAATAGGTAGAGTTAAGAAAGCAATAACTGCAACGGGTTTCCTGAAAAAGATAGAGGTGCTAAAACATTAGTGCCTTCTTAAGGGTCGTCAATGGATACCTACATATGTGGAAGATGTAATTACGTTAAAATTGATGGTTAAAATATATATGTTAATTTGTATACATTAATATTAACATTAACTTATAATTACTATACATTAACAATAATATAATACTAAGATAGGTTATATTAATGATGTTTGTAGGTCATATTATTTTAAGTTTGTTGTTAACTTTGATTGCATGTTATAATAAACAGTTTGCTATTAAATAAATATATGGACATACATATGTATATACATATAAGCTTACTAATTTTTTTTTTCAAGAAGCTGAAGTATGCTATATTCGTATAGGATTGGGGGTTAAGATTTCAGCTTTACTGAAAAGGTAAGGACGAACTCGTATGGAGAATGCTATAGCCCACATAAGTATGTATGTATATAGTTCCAATCCTAAAGGATAGTATTCAGTTCTGTACTACATATGTCCATACATAAGATATGTAAATCCCATAACATACCTACCACTCTCTCTTATATCTCGCAAATTCGAACTCATAGCATTTCAAATTTGCTGATATTATAAAATGTTACCCATTCTGTAAAATATATGTATTTGTATGTTTTTCTCGAAATATTAGTATTATCGATTTTTTCCATAGGTGTCATGATACTGTATCAACATAAATACATACATATATGGACGTTTGTAATTGGCCAGAAAGCGTATTGAGGTTTACCTGTTAGGCCTTCCTGGTATATATCTATTCATATGTATATGTATAACAAATAAAATAATAATAAATTAATAAGTATGGGTAAACACCAGTTTGGGGGAAATTTTCTATCAATTTTCAGGATAATCTTCTTAAGACTGCGGAAAAATGATCATTATTTTTATTTCATATTATTCTACATAAAAAAACATGTATTAATTTAATGCTAAATGTTTATTATCTTTCGATCTACAAATTCTTTGTATCCATGTGAAATCGTACCTGTTATATCAATCAAATCTATATATCCAAAAATAACAACCAATATACAGTTTTTAAACTTTAAATTAGTCATTTCATAAATCAAATTCGTCGTTTTACAAATCGAATTCGTCGTTTTACAAATCAAATTCGTCATTTTACAGATCAAATTCGTAATTTTACAAATCAAATTCTTAATTTTAAAAATAAAATTCGTCATGTTGTAAATCAAATTAAACATTTGAATGTATTTTTTTTACAAACCTCCTTAACGTTTCACTTACGATTACAATTCAGAGGACAATTTATTTTAATATACATTTTATTATAAATAGGGAACTTTATAGAGAATATTTAATACAATGTGTATGTATAGAGAATATATTATACATACATAGAGAATGTATTATTTATAATTTATAATTGTTCATTTGCTGCAGCTGTAGGCAATTTCAGACTTTTAATTAATCAATAAATAAATAATGGTATTAATTTATTAATTAATACCATTATTAATTTCATACTTTTATTAAGTATAAAAAAATATAATTATTTATTAAATTATATTATTATTATAAATAATATATTATTTATTATATAGTATTATAATAAATAATATAATTTCATAATTAATAATAATATTGTAATTAAAGTCTAAAGGTCAGATCAAAAACGAATTCTCATTTTTTTTTTATAAAATACATTGTTTAATTTGATTTGCAACACGACAAATTTGATTTGTAAAATGACGAATTTCAAGTCTAAAAACTGTACATACATATATGTATGTAGGTATTTTTCTAATAGTTCTGGTAGACTTTTTGCGTATTAAAAATATCGGTCTCCGTCACGAGCCCAAATGTGAAACGCCCGAAAACGCAAATATCGGAAGGCAAAGATCGAAAAACGAAAGATCTTAAGTCGAAAAATCAAAAAAAAAGGGTGCATGGTAAACGGTACATACTCACGTACATACTCACTTAATTTGCGTGAGCAGGATACAACAGGAACAAAAGGAACAGGCTTTTCCTCCCGTATTAGTGTGCGCATGCAGAATATGGGAGGAAAAGCCTGTGCCTCTTGTTCCTATTGTATCCTGCTCGCGCAAATTAAGTGAGTATGTACCGTTTACCATGCACCCTTTTTTTATCTTTCGACTTAAGATCTTTGGATTTTCGATATTTGCCTTCCGATATTTGCGTTTTCGGGCGATTCACATTCGGGCCCGTGAGGTAGACCCTAAAAATATATCTATAAGATTTTTTTTTGTCACCGGGACGGGAATGTAGAAACCAGAACAATTTTTCCAACGGCCCAGGATTCTTCCCTATACATGTACATATGTATATATGAACATAAGGTTGAAAAACAATTGGAAATAAAATAGATTGATAATCTAATGAAGCATATCCATCTTCATGGGTTAAACGTGGATATAATAAAATATAATCGATTACTTAGATGCGGTTTGCAAAATATGCAGACATGAAGCAGACACCTCTGTCTCACGACACTCGTTCAGGTAGGTCCAATTCCTTTAGAATCTCATTATTTTGACACAATGGTTATTTTTAATTTGCGACTGACGTTGCAC
Source organism: Arctopsyche grandis (assembly GCF_051622035.1). Taxonomy (NCBI): domain Eukaryota; kingdom Metazoa; phylum Arthropoda; class Insecta; order Trichoptera; family Hydropsychidae; genus Arctopsyche; species Arctopsyche grandis. Next base: position 21,924,905 of record NC_135364.1, on the reverse strand, counting down.
AATTAAAACGTGATGGCGCGTTGTTGGCAGTCGAGTTATGAAAATGTTAAATGTTATGGTGTTGTTGCACCCGGTTGCAGCAGGTCGCGAATACGCCAAGCAGGTGGAACCAGCGGGCCTACCCCAACATCAACAGGTGTGCAACAACCTGTCCGAGGAGGGAGACCCAGCAGCTGGACCAGAGGGACCACACGTCACACACAATAGGTCAACAACATTATGCATGTGGAGTATTTCGTTGTGGGACTTTCAAATGAGATGTGACGAAGGTTTGTTTATGAAGTGATACATCTCAAATGTGTTCAGGGGGTTCTATCTCTAGCATGGGAATAACAATTACGTTGCTGAATTATAGAAAGTACGTTTCTTTAATCATTGTTTATGACTTACAGTCACTCTGCAGTATTGCATCAAAGTTATGTGAAATTTTGTACTAAGATCTCTGATGATCTTCTCAAAACAGATGCATAAAACAATGGTGATAACTAGAGGTAGGACCGGAAGCGCGCCGTCTATTGTTCCATTATTGTAAATGCTTTGCAAAAAAGGTTCGGCAAACCTTTAACAATGCATTTACAACATGTGAACAATGGACAGCGCGCTCTGGTTCCGCTCTTTAGTGATAACTAGAGGTAGGATAGTCACAGTGCTATCCATTGTTCGGCAAAACTTTAACAATGCATTTACAACCTTTGAACAATACACGGCCCCCTCAGGCTCCAGTGACTAGTGATAACTATGAAATAAATTAATGTTTTAAAAAAAATGTTGGTATTTTCATTTTCGCAAGGAAGCCTAGTCATTTTTATTATATAAAAATCAGTTTATTATATAAAATTCTATCGATAATTTACTTAATTTATATATTCCATAATATCTAGTATATAATTTGGAAAGAGACTTTGCATATATGTATGTATGTATGTAACCTTCGTTCGTTGGTTCGTAGTTTTTATTCGATTCATAGGTGCCGATTTGATTTTTTTCGATTCAAAGTTTTCGAAGTGGCGAAGCTTTAGGGAGTAAAGCCACCAGGATGCAGGCTCGAAGGCTCCAGGGGTGCAGGCTCCAAGGACGAAGGCGCTGGATTCTGGTATACATATAATTTCAAAAGGGACAGTATATATGTTTGTTTGTTCGTGACAGTCAATTTAATAAAAAAAACAAATGAGTATTCAAATAAATTTATATAAAATAAAACTATTCAAATAAATTTATATAAAATAAAACTATTCAAATAAATTTAATAAAATGTTTATTATTAGATTAGTCATGTTTAAGCGGTTTATATTACAAATACCGAGCGAAGCCGGGTAAAACCACTAGTATTTTATATATTAAATCGATAATTTACTTTATAACTTTGCTTCATAAGCATTTTAGCATACATATGTACATGTGTTATGAACCACATGGTTTATGGTTTCACGTGGTTTATAACATATGTAGTTCATGGTGTATAATAGAATGCACTTCGACTCCATAACTTTGGTTTTCATAAAAATAAAATATTTAGTAGTGCTGAGATACCAATCGCTAATTAATTGACACTATTCAACACATCGTGTATGTATCTATTGAGGTTCATAGTCGATGCTGAAAAAGGAATGTTTCTAAATCTGTTACTAAAATAAAGGTTGAGGGATAAATGAAAATGATGGGGGTATCGAATGGTATCTAGATAATACATACTATAGATAATAAGGCATGCTATAAAACGTCATCATATGACAGTTCATTTCTAATATTAGATCTGCTCTTAGACTCAAAGTATCAGCTGTGATGTTATATGATCTGTGTGTGTTCATAAAATTATGTATGTATGTTCAATCACAACAGTGAAGCTCTTGTTATGTACATACATATGTACATATGTGCATATGTAAATCAACCCACTTATGTTTCTCAAAATATGTGTGCGTCAATAATACATCACTCTATTTGATAAAAAATCAGCTAAGATTGAGTTCTATATGCCAAATACATGTTTTGAATGATAGTTTTGAGAGCATGCCAACTTTATGGAGCTGTCAATGACACTGTATGTAACACGATAGGTCACTCGTATCATTGATAAAGCATGGAAAATGTTTTGATTCGATTAGAAAAATGTTTCTCGGGTTCATCCAGGATCCAATTTCAAAAGGTAGGTATGCAGGAATGCGTAAGGAACAAACTGACATTCAATTCATAAAGAATGTAAAGGTATATGAGGCGTGTTGAGGCAATTTCCGTCGACCATTTTTTTGACGGGCATACTTATCCTCCCATTTTAAGATTTTTATTGTATTATTTAATAATGCGATCAATCAACAAATAGTGTGCATATTTAAGTGTGTGGATAAAAAATGGAAGTTCTCGAAATTGAAAGACACCTCGTTATTATACTTCTGCTCTCGTGAATATATTTCTATGGAAAAAATATTTGCTTAGCCAACTCATATATGTATTACCAGGAAAATAAACTAAGCATTCCTATGAAAGTGTGTTCTGCGAAATAAAAACCCTTTTTAATAAAAAAATAACTTCGGATGAAAACTACCCATGGGGACAGTACCGTACAATTTCACAAGTTTTTCCTTGAAATGTTTGTATTCTTTCGGAAAACTTTATAACAATATTGCATGAAAGTTTCTAAGTAACAAGTATGGTACTGTTTATTTTTGAATTGTATTTCTACATAGAATAATATAAATAATAAGTAAAAATTAAACAATAAAATATTTGTAATGCGAGTAAATGCGAGTTTAATTAAATACTCAAATTTATAAACATTATGGTCAGAAATTAATATTATACTTATTATAATATTATTTATTTATTTTAAAGTTCAAACCATTGTGACATTACAGGAATTCCTAATGCGCCACAATGGTCAAAATATATAATACAAAAAAAAACCTAATAGCAATTAAACATAAATTAATACATATCGAAAATAATATACTAATCAATTATACATAAAAAAAATACATTTAAACATAAACATAAATACATTTATACATAAACATAAATACATCCATACTTAAACTTAAAAAAACAATAGCATTTAATAATAACATATAACGTAAAAATATCAAATATAATTATTGAAATCCCATTTTTCAAACCTCATATTTGTTGGTGCAATCACTTTTACTGTTTCTAACGGTAAACAGTTAGAAAAATCTTTTCTACAAAGAAGCGTTTTTTTTTGTCAATAGTTTAACGTAAATTATATAGTCAACATTCATAAATTTAAAATAATCAGTAGAAATAAATATTGGTTTGATTAGATTTAAATTTTTGTTAAATGCTTATGCAATATTTACAAAATGTATTTGACAAAATAGAGAGACCAAAGAATATCTTCAAAAAACAGGAAATTATCTTTTGATAAGAGACCTGTTAGAAATTCTAATACACTACAACAATAAAACAATATTTTTTCTTTTGATAAATACAGTATTTTATATTTTAATTCTTTCATATATTCTGGCGTGGTTTTGTCGCCGCGCGGTTTTTGCTAGGGCGGCTTTGTCTCTCGCGGTTTTGCCTCCTCGTAGTTATGTCGGGGTGTTTACATCCGGGCGCATTTGTCTCTCGCGCTTAAGTTGGGGTACCGAATTTATAATGACATGATGTGACAAGACAAACGCGCCGGAACCTAAGGGCCGGGCCGCACCGTGCAACCTTGTCGGCCGACTAGTTGCGCGGCACGAAAAAATGTATGGAAATGTTTGCGACAAACAAGTTGACGGGTGTGGCATGTCCCATCTACCTGCATGCATTGGTCTGGTCGCCCTCAACCAAGTCGCTCGCAAGTCGCTCGGTGCGGCCCGGCCCTAAGTCGCCGCGAACAATACCACTCCCACGAAGCCTTCCACGGGGATCCGAATAAACCATTCTTGAAAAGTAAACTCATTATTGGCATTTCTTGGGGGTTTCGATAATATTCCAGGTATTCAATTAGCGAACTTAGGTCTAAATCTGTACAGCTGCATCGGTCTAAATACGTATTATCAGTATTTTTTGCAAGTTTTTTTTGATTTAGCACTTATTGTTAAAAGCTTATTAATACTTTACTAACAGCTGCAACCGATTGAATCTCAAATTTCACTGATTATCTTCAGTATGTAAATTTTTATCGATAAGTAATTCGATAAACCAAGAAAGCAATTGTTTGTGTCTGGGCGGGTTTGTCCCGACGGCACATACGAACATTGTTCCGGGCACCTTTGTTTAGGTGGAAATGTCTAGACAGAAATGTCGTGGCGGTTTTAGTTCCGGTGCAAATATCGGGGTGCCATGTCATGAAGATACGCCTCTCACCGGTGGAGTCCACGCATGCGTCCCGTGTCACACTTTTGAAGCATTGGCGTTGACCTATTACATTACTTGCAAGTTGCAACGTATACAATTTTGGAACATGAATTTGAGACATTTTGCTACACATCAAACAAGCATGTATCATCGTATAGGTCTACCTCGCGGCACCGAAAGTGAAAAGGTTGAAAAAGCAAATATCGGAAGGGAAAGTCGAAAGATCAAAATAAAAAAGGGTGCATGGTAAACGGTACTATGTATATATAATATATATATATATATATATATATATATATATATATATATATATATATATATATATATATATATATATATATATATATATATATATATATATATATATATATATGAGTGGCATGCGGTGAAATTATCTCTCTTTTTGTCATACAGCCTTGTTTAATGTGCGCGCGCAGATACGGGAGGAAAAGCCTGTTCCTCTTGTTCCTGTTGTATCCTGCTCGCGTAAATTAAGTGAGGATGTGCGACGCGGGGAGAGAGACTTTTACCGCACGCCACTGATATACATACTAACCGTTTTTCATATGTATGCATGGTAAACGAACATCTTCGACTTTTTTACGGTCACCCATCATCGTAAATATATATGTAGGTATAACCAACAATGAAATGTTATATCAATCAAATCAGAAATCAAGCTCCACGTTTATATGAGATTTAGAACACACTATGCATGTAGAACTGAGGCAGACATACATACATAAGAAGATCGAGCTGTCCGACTAGTTGGGTTCCTCACACGATTTAATAGTGAGCGCCGACAAAAACAATAATGACGATACACATACATACGTACGTAAGTATTTAGGTATGTATGTACATAAAAGAGGGCACAAAAAGCGTCGGTTGCATGCGTCCTTGCCATCCGAGGCATTTCGGCCCGTAGGTACACGTAGTAGTAGTACGTACTACGTACATCATCATACACCATATAATTGTATAATGACCGCGGCCTGGGCAAGTCTCGTAATAACGTCAGCCGGCCCTGGAGACACGCGGCAAATCACCAGATCGATTCGTGACGGACGGCCAATAACGGTATCCCGGACGAATGCAACAAATCAAACTTCAAAACCAAGTTTCATATTATATGTATATGTACATATGTATAATAGCAGGATGGTTATTACGTATGTATGTATGTTAGTATGTACTAGTGGCAAGGCTTTGCTCTGAACGGGATACAACTCTATGCGATGAATATACATATGTACATATGTACATATGTAGACTTATTAGGTCTCATGCGTAAATTGCCAATTTACTTGGTAGACGCTTTTTCAGTTGTAGCAACCCAATTTGTGACGTACGATAGGATTGGCGTGGTTAAAGTGATGTTTGACAGCAACAAGCGAATGATTTTTTGTTTCGACGTTATTTTATTATATGTACATCAATTAATCAAGCACACTCGTGTAAGCAGATTGCTCCAAAGCTACGAGTGTGCTAAAAAGATTATGAAAGGAAAAAAGTACATGAAATACAAGTAAAAATACACAAATAGAAGAAAAGAAAAATAAATAAACATGACCTAAAAATTCTTAACTGATCAAACTAACTTAATTGGTCGCGACCTTCGTAACCTAGGAATGATTTTTCGACAAAACTTTCCTCCATATATTATATACAAACAAAATTTATATAATTGTGTATTAAATTGTACTAAATAGAATCTGTCAATCCAGGGGCGTCATTTCAGCTTTTCCCAGGGGGGGGCAAAATTTTTGGCCATTAAGGTATGATTTTCTAAGGGGGGGGGGGTGTATTATATTAAAAAATGAGTATATATGAATTTTAACTAATTCCTCTAATCATTTTTTTATTTATATATTTTTTATCAGAAAGGCAATCCTATTCAACAATTTGTTTTGTAGGATAAAAGAGTTTTGCAAATATTTTTCAAAGCAAGACAGACAGCAAAACAAAATATATTTGGGAGTTTTCTGGCAAAAATCGATGTGTTTATACTTGACAGTGTTCTAACGGATTTCAATATTCTATTTTTGTTGGTTTAGTATTTCAATTCAAATTCATAATAATACATTAAACAACGTTGATAGTCCCGTTCGAATTTAGGGGAGGGCTGCTGCCCCCCCCCCCCCAAATGACACCCCTGTGTCAATCGCTGAAGTAAAAAAGCAAAAATATAACCTCTCATGTTATTCAAAAATTTATGCCAGCAGTATAGCCTGGTGGTTACGTTAATGCTAACCACCGAGAGGTTGCCGGGTTTATGTAATCCGGTGGGGTGACCTTGATCAAAAATAATTTATTCCGAGTATAATCTTTAATGCTACTGGTCAGACTTTGGGATATTTGTGACTCCAAGTCGATCGTTTCCCAACAGGGTTTGCCAATTTATTTGATTTCATTGTTGAAACTGTTACTCACCAAATTTTCAAAAACTATCCTACCCACTAATTGTCACCACTATTTGAATATGATAAATATGTCTATAAATTTATATATGTACAACGAAACTATCTATCATCATGGGACAATATAAAATCTAATATTTATATATTAATATGTCAAAGAATGTGTATAGATCATAACTAGAGCCCGGAATCTGAGGGGGCTGTTTATTGTAAATGCATTGTTAAAGGTTTCCCGAACCTTTTTTACAAAGGATTTACAACAATTGAACAATAGGCTACACGTTTTCGGCCCCTTCAGATTCCGTCCTCTAATCATAACACGTTTTATTTTTTTCTTGTACGTTTTCTCCGCTAAAAAAATCGTTTTTGAACATATGAATGTCATATTATGTCTCGTTATCATTTTGTCGGGGATGATGTTTCGTTCACCGATTTGTTCGGTGACTTTTTGTCGTGGAACTTAAGAGCTAAGATATCAACTTAAAATGTCTGCGTCTATGTAAGTTATAACAATAATTATCGGCTCTTTCTTATTTGCTTGCATAAAAGTCGAGGTTCGCTTTCTCTCATCTTTATCCGGCGTTGAAAAATGAAGCAGTTCTAGCTCGAGTTCGTCTAGTTTGGAGTGATGTTGCAACAATAGATCTGGATTGGCAGTTTTGCAATCTGCTAGCTGGCTGGCTCACTTGAGAGAAAGAAAGATCCTCCGGTTCGCATACTATTGGCTCGTAGTCGAGTTCACCTCTCACGAGTTGTGGTCACGAAGCATCGAACCCAGCGAATACCCTCGACGTACAACTGCTGCCGTTTGTTTGTCGGCTTCTGCGATAAACGAAACGAATTCCTTTCAACTGGGTATATATGTGATGTATAAATAATATTATAACGCCGGGGAAGATGCTGTTTTGCACAAAGGTTTCGGATAGGTACATGGGGCATTTTGTGAATCTTGCAATATTAATGCGCTGTTTGAAATGTTAACAAAACACTTTGTAATCGTAAGTAGATATAAATGAGGCGGACGTCAAAGAAATGCTATACGTCACGATTCAAATTCTTCTGTTGTTTTATACATATAGTTTACTTTTCATAGACTATTTATTAAATGTATGTGAGTTTTTTATACCTTTTATACCAGAACATTATTCAAGAACAGGCATATAAACCTTCATACAATACTTCAGTTGAATGTATCATGCAGATATTCTTTATTTTATTCTGGTGCATCGTCTAACAAAAGTTTGCGTCCATCATGACGATTTGCACCTTGGAGACCGCTATCTGAGTGAAACAAGGTAAACAAACTCTGCGTGCTATTCTTACAGATTTCTCCTTCCCGTTCAACGTTCAAACTAACCTTCCTCTACTTGGGTATTAATCATAAACATCTCCCTATTTTTAAAGAATGCGATTAATTTCCCTTAGGTTACATACATAGATACAATAAAGACATATTCTATAGGTATTTATGGTGACTGCAGAACGTTAGTTTGACTAATCATCTTGGTTATGTCTATTGTATTGATCATTCATTAAATAGGTTACCTGATTTTATCATTGAGTAAATACCTCAGTGAGATTGTTCTCAAAAACAGCAATAAAAATTAAGATTGGGTTTCAGTAATGCGCATGCGTTGAAGTCTCCAATACAATGTGAAGAAAATTTTTACGCTTTATAAGAAAATCATTCTATAGATATTACAAATTTAGCCGTATATATAAAAAGATCCCGTGAAAGTTTTCATTCGAACTGAAGATATCTATTCTAAAGACCGATTTGAGTAAAAAATATATATGTACGTCTTGAATGATTACTATGGGCTTGTCACGACAAGTCATTAACGTGACGTAGACAATGAGTGTCTCAGTAATTTAGGCTTTCCGATGTTCCTCGGTGTATTTTTTTCATTTTTTTCGTTGTTAATCTTTTTTACCCTGAGGATAATTGTGAAGTATGACTTGGTTGTTAAATCATCATAAACACTCGTATGACTCGACTCGAAGCAAAGGTGACTATCAAAATTCTGACATGCCATTGTGGAGCTTTGACGAAAATGTTTTAATTTCGTAGTGATTTCGCATGTTGAGTTTCATTAATGCAAGTGGGAATTATACACGTAGCATACCTAAATATATACATTTAAAATGAGTCATAAAATTGCATATTTCAAATCTTCTTGTTAAATTATTTGATGGATCCAGACATTGTGATTTATTGAACGTATTATGTAATATTTATTTATTTTTTGTTTCAAATTAGTTTGCACGATTCACATTTTTAAACGGCCTAATTGTAACACTGTCAGAGCATAGCGTGAGAACGCTCTCGTTCAAATTATAAGGCTTTTAGCACAGAATGGCCACGTAATGAATGTAAAGCCTATGTAATCTTAAGTGAAAATCAGTCGAGACTCCGATTCAAAAGTAGATAGTACTTGGATATTATACGAACTCAACCAAGACAATCCAAAATATTTTTCGACGCAATTAAATTCAAATTCAACAAACATTCCTTTCGATTACCATACTAAATAAATATGCATAATGAAAATTGTGTATGTTGTGATGCGACTTTGAAATTGAATCAGAAATTGCAGTTATTTAACGGTGTTGTGGATTATGAATTCTGCGTATCATACGACGTGGATATTCATCTAAAAGTAACATATATCGGTCTAATTAGGCAAATTATAGGTACAGTTTACAGCACGATTTCACCCAGACTATAATTATTTAAAAAATGCATAAGTGTAAAATTTTAATGTACATATCTATACTAAATATTCTGATAATATGTAATTGTAGTAGCAGAAACAGCATGTTTTTCTCTGGATACAAAAGTGCCTTTTTTCATAGATTAGATTAATTTTAATAAATAATAAAAGATTATAAACAAAATTATCAAAAATAAAAATCTAAAGGTGTCGGAGCATACAGAGCATAAAAAGACATTCAATTTTATGTTTTAAAAATGATAGATAGTCGAAATGAAAGGTAAGATAGCGTGAAAAAAATATATGCAAATAAGAAAATGTATGTAAATAAACAGTATGTTTATTAAAGATATATGCATGATGTAACATTTTGTATTCAAGAAATGTATGAATGTGGAAGAAAGAGCTTTTTTTCACGACTCGAGCACAGTGAGAGGCGTGCTCGGATAGATGTGAAAGATTGCTCAGCACGAGACAGAGAAGTTAAACATTTCAATGCAGTCAAAAAAACCGTGTAATGCATTTTTTTTACAAATTAATCTGACGTACAGTTATGTTATCGTCGCTGTATAAACGAGAAGTTACCTAGTTTCCGTATAAACCGCACTCGAAATAGCCAATTTGAGATTTGTGGTCGCTTCAATACCGAATTACGCTTACGCGTATCACAATCGAAACTAGTGGGCATAACGTTCATATGTTATTTTATTATAATATTACATAAACGGAATTGAGATGTTAACGAAAAAAAGTGTATATAATATACGATTACCATATGTGAAACAGTTGCGGAGTGCGTAATACGTAACTATTTGAAATGCAATAATTGCTGTACAATGGATGTTAATAATGATTGATGGTTCGAATTCGGTTAGTTTTGATGTTGACGACCTCTGATGGTGTTACCTTGTTCGTAGTTTTCCATGTTGGGCAATGTTTAGCAATCCGCCCACGTGCTAGGCGCTTTGTTATCGGAACAGTTAAGTTTATCAAAAGATGAACGAAAGGCGTACGAGATGAAAGAAAACCAAAGCTCGAGTCCTTTCAATTTTTTTCAAGTTCAAATCGATATGAAGTACGCAATTCAGGGACAAACGGACACATTATATATTCATATGTTACATGTTATAAAAGATTGTAGCAAAATTTTATATATATTATATATATATATATATATATATATATATATATATATATATATATATATATATATATATATATATATATATATATATATATATATATATATATATGTCTATTAGTTCTGGAAGCATCAGTGAATATTAAATAATTTATTATGTTTATTAGGCAAATATTTTCAACTAAAGTTCAAAATCTATATAAGGATTGAAAGTCACGTACCTACATATATAACCTTTATAGTGTAATATTTTAAGACTTTCACATATAAAACTGTGAGGTGCAAGTTCAGTCATCAAGATGATATCAAACAAGGAGATATTTAATGTAAGACAATATTTCTACTAGGATTTAAATGTTTGATTTTTATTTGATTTGTAAATGCTTTTTATTATTACTAAATTATGTTCACAATACATCTTATATCTATTTTAATAGCTACTGATCTACTGATCATTTTCTATTTTACAATTTAATTAAATTTGATTAGTAATCATATTATTATATTATTCTAATGTTAATCTACAGCATAATAGGAAAAATAGCTCAAAAACCTATTTACAATTCTTATAAATGCTCATAATACATCTAATACATAATATTAATTAAAGACTCTAAAGTCGATGACCTAAAGCAGATTGTGTTTAGGTAATCTGTGTTTATACCTGAAGGGTATAGACATTTTATTGTAATCACCGAGACTCTTCACAAGTGTGTTAGTATGGTTATTAGTGATTCTATCATAGAATCTACTGGGATTTAAATTTAAAAATCAACTGCTGTAAAGATTTCGTTGTATTTTTCTAAATTTTTACCACCATTTAGTATTATTTTGAATTCGATGAACATTCAAAATCAATTGCATCCATCTCACAATTGCAGAACATGGAGAAGATGCATCATACATTATTTGTAAGTATATAATGAAGATGAATGAATCACTATTGTTTGAAAATTGAGTGGGTATTTCAAAGATCTCAACTGAAAAAAGTTCAGCACGAACAATGATTCTCAAAATATGTATGATATAATTTTTTATATGCTATCCATTTCTAATTCTCCTCACATAGTCAATTATACCTATATAGCCTTTACTAATTGGTCGAGACGTTGAAAACCAGCAGAGGTCATTTATTGACCGAAAAGCCGAAGCCTTTACACATAGAACCAGAGCGATGGACAATTTGGCCATTGTTAACTTGCACCATCACGACGAGTTCAACATCTACAATGGAGTTACTGGAGCTGGAGGCGAGCGTGACCACCGTGAAGAAAGACGACCAAGACGATGACCAGATCCGGCCAACATCGCATATAAATCAAACCTGTCCGTGGTCCATCACGAAGCAACAACCCATCTATGTGGGACCAACACCGAAACGACGACGACAGCCATAAAAATACAATAAACGTCATCGAACTAGTCCCACAAATTTAATAATGCTATCCGACGGCTACCGTTTCGACACGACCGCTGTCAAAAATTAAAATACAACCACTTTTTCATGGAAGGCACGCGCCAGAGATCAAAGTTTTACGAAAATATTGATGAAATAATATCTAATATATGTACATACATGTATGTATGTAATACGGTAGTTTATATTAATTCGTAGCACGTATATGTTAATTCGGGTGCAGGACTTTAACAATGTTTTAGCGATACTTATGGTCGTGGAATACTTATCACGTAGGTTTTACAACATTATTCGGTATTTATCGCTTCATCTTACATTTCCCGGGAAGGTTTTAACGATGTTGGACTTTGTGGCATACTAATCGCATTTATATGAGTGGAGATAAACGAACAGAAATCTTAGATGCGTCTAAATTTCATTTGTGAAATGTAATCTTTGATATAAAACATTCACATGTAGGTAGATATTTATTGAATTAAAAATTACTCTTTGAGAAGATGATACATACATACATACAGTGGTGTAGTCGGGCAAGGTCGCCGCCCTGGTACTTATTTTTGAGCCAGGTCACCGCCCTGGTACTTTGATATAAAAATTGTTTTTCAAATACAATTAAAAAATATTTTTGCTTACATTTCATATAAAATTTTCTATATTAATATTTGTGACTACAACGGTATCCTCACTAAAATGCCCATTTGAATGCAGAAAAAAATTTAAAAACAGCCCAACAACAACCCATTGAAAAAATTATAGGCACTTTGAAAATGTCGAAATCGAATCATCTAACAAAACTTTCAGAACTGTATATTTTATTGTAAAAAATAATAAGCCTTACCCGGACCATTTTGATTGACTTTTCAAGTTAATTTTTATTTGATTTTTTTTTATAAATATTTATACTACTGGGGGGGGGGGTCGTAAAAATTAAGCACCACCCTGGTACTTTTTTATTTAACTACAACCACAAGAACTACACCACTGCATACATATGTACATAAATGTATCATCAGGTGGGTAGATTGATTATATTCTAGAAATATACGTAAATCTGTAATTGATCCAGTAAATTGAAAGCGCTTATGTCGTATAAATTAAACGAGGCGATGAACAATAAATACTCGTATATGCAAGAAGGATACGATATAATTTTTTAGTATTGGTAGTTAACTATTTAGTTATATATTTATTATAATCTTCCTCATTAGAGATAGGATATGATCATAGCTAATTAAATTATGTGGCTATGTATTTTACATCATATTTATCATTCTTCCTGATTGCCCGAAGGAGATGACTTTATACAAGCTTTTGAAAAATTAACGAAATTAGCTCATAATATTATTATGGGGGAAAAATGTGTAAAAAAGAATATATTTTTAATTTTTAAAATTTGCTACATATTTAATTATACGTATTTATAGGAATAAAGAATCACAATCAATATAAATACATCTCACTATAGATTTCAACACTCACTTTTGGCACAGCAATACTAAATTTTGAATTAAATTCTACAAAAGCCAAAAATCTGTAAAAATTGCACATATTTATGTAATGTTCATATCTCTCAAACGAGAGCAAGCCAAGAAAAATTATTGTCATATTACAATTCAGTGGGTCAAACTTAGTAAAGATTGATTAGTTTTCGCTCCAGTAAATAAAAAACGTGATTTTTCGTTTCTTAGTGTATTTTACTGGTGTTTACCGTCAATAAAATATGTAAACATCTCCAAAATTACCCGAGCAACCTCACATGTTACATAACAGTTACATATAACAGGCAATTTTATTTTGGTTGCACTAATGCAACGTTTAACTTTTTGAATTGTATCTATAATTATATTAAAATGGATGAATCGTAATTAATCTATTAATATCAAAATAAGATCATGCTTCATTGATATAAGTAATACGTTTAAAATGGATAATGAATAAATAGAAAATATACAGTCGTGAAAAAAATGTATTAGGCCACTTGTAAAAAAGGCTTCTGGCCGAAAATACTCGGATATTTACTATTATATTATTCTAGGAATTCATCTATTGTTGAATCCTACTTTCTCTTTTTTGGGCTGTTGATTATTTTAAAAAATACGGAATTGTTTCCGTTTCTGGCTTTTTTTAAAATTAAGTGCATTTTCTTTTATTGTAAAATTCGAAAAACACCGGAATTGAGAGAATGAAACAGGGCTCAGAATATTTTAATATAATTTCAGGGTCAGAATAGATAGAAATTTATAAACAACTTAAATTGTCGCAATGTGAGATTGGTTATATTATCGCTTAAATTAGTGAGTTTTTTTCTATAAAAATCGACCGAAAACGGGAAGAATAACGAAAAGAACACTATCAAGGTCTCATTTTGACGACTATGTCTTTCTAAATCGCACAAACGAACTTTCTGAGCTACCTAGAGAAGTGAAAAGGGAACGAAATTTAAAATTTTCTTCGCAAACCTTAAGAAGACTCTCGATGAAATCTGGATGACGATCGAATTCATCTGATATCATTTTGTAAGGAGTTTTCCACACTATTTTCTTGTGTCAGAAGAATTTCATGCGATGTTATTAAAACAACATATGATTTTTTCAATTTACTGGTGCAGTATATGAAGTATTTTTGGATAAAGTTTCAGCCTATATTATTTGATTAGTATGAATATATATTCAGTATCGTTTCCTGGTCTATTGAATATCAATATTATAAATTGAATGACTATAAAAGCTATCACGATTATTATACATGTTTATTTAAGTCGTCCTTATATTTAAGTTATAACACCAACTAGTATGCTATATTTACGATACGCATTATATACAACTGGTTTACATTTAGCAAGCCGAGTCCAATGCAAGTCAGCTACCACCGTTTTAAACGGTTACAAAACGCAATTTACAATCAAAGGATCGATTTCGCCATAAATCTTTTTCGCGGTAGTCCCGTTCAATCTCAGTCAACAGCAAACTGCACCAGATTAATTTATACCCCCGACCCGAATAATTTACGAGAACAATTTGTTAACGGGTCTGTTCATATTACACATATCTCCGATACACGCTTCCATTATAATAAATTGCAGATTTATAGCCGAAAACGGGAGGGATCGACGATGGCCGACTCGGATAATGTTAGACAAATGTTTTGAAAGTGAGCCCCGAATAATAGTGTTTGGTCCGATCGAAAACCTGATTTCTCGAGTTCACGAAATGATTGATGCGTGTTTGTGTACGAGTGTATGTCTCTCTCGGCCTGGTCAGCCTCGAAGACCTTGGCTCTTGAGGAACATTATTTGGCGTACGTGTGCCAGCTGATGGGCTATCGTTGTTGATGACCACAACTAAGATACCATCCATCCGCTGGCAATGGGAAAATTCCCGAGGAATCAATCGGTGATGAAATTCCGAGTCTTACACACATATATTATATGTACATACAAACATATGTAGTATATGGTATTTGGATGGAATGATTGTTGGAATACATTCGTGTGGTTGTCAAAATTACTATTTGAAATCATTGGCATAGGAGCTGAATTCAATCCATATAAATTAGCTAAAAAAGATTCATGCTAGCATTAGAATTTAATTAAAAATAACGAAGAATTTTATTAGGGTAAGAGTCAGAACCTACATACATAATTGGCTACACAGTGACTTTAATTTTTGACATCGCCTTCAGACCTCAAAGCAAATCTCGATTAACAAAATTGTACATGTCTAAAGATTTATATTATATGTATATCACTTCATAGAACATTTTATGTATTTTTATAGCCGCTGGCAGTATTTATGTAGAATTCATTTAAAATCAATCCAGATTGGTCGTTTGCTATTGAAATTTGTCGATTTTATCTGACTTGGTTTATGGGACTGTTATTCTCATGTATATACAATCTGCAGTTTACAGAATAGTTGTCGTTTCTTCATTTCATTGCTGTCTTTGACGGAAGATAACAGGAAATCTTTGGAAAATATTCTTTACTGGAAACTTAACTGACGCTTGTCAAAAAATGAAGACGTGACATTTGACAGTAGTGCGTCACTTTAATAGTGACTTGATTTGTGTGAAGATAAATAATTTCAGAAAATATATTACATATTATATTGCACAAACACGTGCAGATATTATACATTCTCACAAAATCCGAAAGTTTAATAAACACATGTAAAATTAATTATTCAAAGAGTCATTAAAGTTGCGTCACATTACATCAATTTTTTGTACATTTTTTAAGAAAGTTTAATAAAAAGCTAAACAGAAACGCCTAACGGAAATTTCCAATGGAATTACCTATGTATACAAGTATATAAAAATTTCAATTTTATACAATCAAGAGCGGTTTGAAAACCGAAATAGATTTTTTCCTTAACGAATCTGTATGCCCTTTTTTACGCCTTTGAAAGTTTATTTTCGTATCCGTTGCCTTTTTTCTTTTTATTTTATTATAAAGAATAAATAATTACGGTTTTCAATGTGTCGATTATATATTTTTAAATTGAATTTCAAATAGTGAAGACGTAATTTATGTATTTCAATTCATATCTACAAAATATTACAAAGGTGATTGATGTAATGGTGAGAGTAAAGAAATTTAAATGGACGGGTCACATATGTAGCTAGAAGAACGGATTAAAAAAGTGCTTGAATGGTACCAGATAGAGTGTAAGAGGGTGCAAAAAAAGGCCACAGGGGAGATGGGTGGATGAAATCAGAAAATTTGTGGGATGAGATGAATGAGAGTTGCTAAAACCAGAAACGAAAGGAATCGTGTTGGAGAGGCCTTCATCCAGCAATAGTTGGCGAATGGCTGTGAATGATGATGATGATAATACTTACATACAATATAGAATCCTTTCGTATTTACATATATTGCCTATTCGGAGTTTGATTTAATTGTAAATATATGTATATAACTTGGGATATAAATACATATATTATATAACTTATATTGGGATATATGTAAGTCACTAAAAATATGACTTTTACTACTACATACATATCTATAGATACATTTTTAAAATTTCCCGGGATTTGCATAGTACATATGTATTTATGTATATAAGCTACATAAGTACCAATCATATTTATTGAAAGCATAAAATCACTCACAGCTAATTGAAAATTTATATTAAATTCAGAAAAGATTTCAAACTGATTGTAATATTATAAGTACATTGACATGGCGTTAAATTTTTCTAAATCTTACAAAAGTGAATAGTTTAATTCGCCACGCTTACCAACCGCGGCATCATTGTCGTCGTCGTCGTCATCATCATCATCATCATCATTACGCTCTGTGCTAGTCAAACATCCATTATTTGTCTTTCGCCGAATGAGCCAATAAAGTCGAAATCGTTTTTCTTTTTTCCCCCCCGAAAAGTTTCCGGCTCCATTATTTCATCTTGATTCGTGTTTTTTTTTTTGCTTTTTGATAAGATCTTTTGTAAGTGATTCGCTGCTTTGTTTACAGGTGGCAATTTTCTCGGTTCAACTCACCTCGTCCCGGTGGGTAATTATTTATTCGTTCACGGTATCGGTTCAGAAGATCGAAGAAGCCGAAAACTTGGACGGTGAAATGACCGCGACCAATTGGTCAACTGGCGTGAATCGACAATAATTATTCACCACCGATAATATTATCAAGGATAACTCAATATACAATCAATATGCACAATTTGCCAATCATTTATATATTACATAACTGCCTTATATATACAAGTTGGTCCATAAGTCAATAGGAAAGCTATACTTTATAAAAAAAAAAAAATTGAGACTATTCAATAAAGGACAAATGATAAGTAGTTTCCCCTTTTTCAGGAAAAACTTTCTGTGAACTTTTTAAGTATTGCCACAAGTGTTTATAAGGAATGCCTAACAGGTAAACTCCAATGCGCCTTCCTGGCCAATTACAAAAATCAAGATGCTAAAAAACTAGAAATTAACGATACATCTATGGATCATAAATCATATTCAAATAGTGGTGACAAATAGTGGCTGGGATGGTTTTTGCCAATTTGATGGAGGAACCGTTTCAACAATGAAATCAGAAAATTGACAAACTCTGATAGGAAACGATCGATTCGGAGTCACAAATATCCAAGTCTCATCAGCAGTATTAAAGATTATACTCGGAATAAACTCTTTTCAATCAAGGTCAGCTCACAGGATCGAACCTGGTGACCTCTCGGCGCTTAACATAAACGCAACTATCAAAACTATGCTGCTGGATAAGTATATACATATGTACCTATTCATACATACGTACATACATATATGTGTAGGGTAAAGATTATTTTTAGAAATGAAATCAAAATTTTGCATAATCAAGTTTCACTATCTAAAGTTTTCTATATTTATTCTATTGCTATATTTTGTGAGTATATGAGCTGTTATAATTGAAAGTGGCATAAGTCCATTTTTATGCATTTCGAGAAATATTTCGTAAAATATTTTACATATAACAATATTTAAAAATACTAGTGGCCTTTAATACGTTTATTCGGCTTTCCGAGATTCGGGACATATCAAATTAAAATAAGTGATAATGATTTGTGAATTAAGTCAAACAGAAATAGTGTTTTCGGAAATGAAAATTGGACTTCCGCCACTTTCAAATATAACGGCTCATATGTCTATGAAATATAATTTATATTTTATATGAACCATAGCCATGAGTGATTTATGGACCATCTTATACACATTCAGAGCACGAACGTTCACCAACTGATATAAAATTAAAGTAAAATCCGATACCATTACACCATAAAATTAAATAAATTTCAAACGAATATTAAGAGCTCGCGCACGAGTCTTACATACATACAAATATATGTACATATACAATGATATAATAATTTCGGATTAGAACCGTCAAATTCCCAACATACATTTACTACACGTGTATCCAAATTAGAATCTCGGTAATACATAAAAAGCGTAGCATGTGAAGAAAACCTCACCCTCTTTAGCCTACACCAAGAACTGCCAGATAGGTAGTTATAAATTATTTCTACGAGTATAATATTACTTATTTTCACGAATCGAATGCCGCAAACATATCGAACCGATCTCTGAAACGAATCACGTGAGAAACGACAGATTCGTACGAATGTACCTATCAATTTCTCGAGAATTCGATCTCGTTCGCATCTACGAAATGTACGGAATCGATCGATCTCGTGAGAAATCGCTCAGTGTCTCTGAACCTTTTTTTTCTTATTAAAAACAGTTGTGTGCTCAGCCAATTATAAAATAGTTTCTTATAACAACTTTTTTTTTGATAAATTTTAGTTTTGATGATTTTTTACATATACGTAAGAAGAAATACATAATATGTACAATCAATATAAGAAATAAACACTTAAAATAATCTATTTAGTATACAAGTAAAATCAATCAACTTTGTATTGATCAAATATGAAATTAGAAACATTATCATTAACAGATTTTTTTTAAATATAATTTTAATTGGAAAGAACCTACCAACACTAGCATGATCCACATGGTTGACTCAAAATCTACTATGCTCCCCCTTCACGATAAAAATATTATACATGTAATCTTCGTGTACGCATTTTACACTACATTTAAAAATATAATAATCTACAAATTATCAAATGATCTAAAGGCTGACTATCCAATTAGAGTGCTATAAAACAACGGTGATCTTTTTTTTTGACATTTCCCAAGGTGACAAATTAAGCTGCGCATATGCAACCTGTACGAACCCAATTTTCTTGAAAATGACACTGCAGATAATTTTTCGAATATTGTAGACTCAAATCAACGATACCTATAATTTAAAAAGTTCACTATATTTATTAAAAATTACTACTCTAAATATTTGTGTGGATACCTAATATCATCGTTGTGTACTTTAAAGACTGGTCATCGAAACAGCGAATTCTGGAATTTGGCAACACGTGTAGTTGGAAAAATTGTGCTGTATCATGGGAATCCGTAAAAAAATATATAAAAATTCTAAAAAAATCATGTGCTATGTTCTAAATAATTATGTTCTAAAAAAGTTAGTGATAATCGTAATTTTACCAATTTTCGAATTTTTTTTTTTAAGAAATAATTTAAAAGCAATAAAGACATTATTTTACGTCCTTACAACACATTTCTCATAAATCTCACGCTACATCCGATCAACCAAACTGCCTGCTACGCTATCAATTATGAATCTAAAAAAATCTCAAATATAGAATTTTTCAAAGCTATAATTTAATTTTTATAAAAAACTAGCTGAACCCGGCATGCCTTCCAATGCCACAATACCGAATGCAATTCCCTTTCCCATTCCCGTCCTCGTTCCCGTTCCCGTTCCCGTTCCCATTTGTCGGAAAAACGCAGGCAGCGAACACATTTGAAATACATAATTCAATTGTTTGTTTATTTTGCAACGCAGGTAACACGAACACATTTGTAATTATTGCGGTGCAATGACACTCATTGCCGTTTTTCCCGTTTCCGTTCCCGTTTTTGGGCGATTTTTTTTCCAAGTAATCTTCCCGGACATGCATACAACAAATCCTGAAAGTTTCATCGTAATCGGTTCAGTGGTTTAGGTTAGGTTAGGTACACACAGCCAGACATTCAATTTTATATACATACATACATATATATTATAGATTACAAATTACGGAGATTTTATAATTGGAACAAAGGTTTCCAGAAACTTCGGATTTTTACCAATGAATTTCTGGAAACCCTCGGAAACCCGCTGGGTGACAGCATTGCCTAAAACTCATTTGTTGAATTTGAAGAAAAATTATATGGGATAATACTAATGACTAGTACTAAATGATCGGGTTGTGAGCGACTGCGTCAACTTGTTCGTGATAGTTTTCGCTCTTGTACCGGCGCTCGGATGAAAGATTTCAAAGAAATAAAATACAGAGAGGACGTCTCGAATCCACCTGAATTCGTTTCGATTGCAACAAACACAATTTGGACCGGTTGAAATATGGTTTCGGTGAAAATGTTCACGGAGCGGTGATCGCGGTTGCGTGCTCAACCACCGCGCATTAATTACTCGGCGTTATGATGCCGACTCGTACAATTAACCAAGATTGTTAACCTTTATAGTGCGGTCGACGCGCATCTATTCTCCTCCAAATGCCAAAAGAATGTACACTAAATACATTAGAAATAACAAAAAAATACATATGTATATGTAGATATCAACGAAACGTTACATACGACTCGCGAACGCTTGACCGCAACGAGATTGCCCAATACGTATAATACATATTGTCTAAATTAGCTATTTCCGTCATTCAAATTTACCAGTATGAATATTCATATTGGTAAAGTTTGCATATTTGATATGCACACGTGTATAATTTCACGCCTGTTTATATTATACAAAAACGTATTGAAATTAATGCATCCTCAAAAAGCTCTTGCATCGCTTTGTGCGAGCTTAATTGATTACGTATGTATATATTGATATGATAGTTTGCAAATTTCTGAAAAATTAATTATTCATCGTTTTATGTTCGATGAATATTGAACGATTAAAAATTATACGGCAACTTGATCGATTCAAAATGTGTATGCACAATACAAAGTATAATATGAGATTGCGGCACAGTTAAATGGCAATTATTTAAATTTTTTGTATAAATATGTCAATTTGTTTTAATTTATAGAAATAAAAAATCATATAATGTATGCTTATTAAAATAGAATAAGATATTTTATGTAAAATTCGGTTAGATATGTACTTCTATGTCCGCAGTTATAAAATAAGACATTCATGACTCATGATATATAATATATTATTTGGAATAACAAGAAACCTGGGCAAAGCTGGATTTGTAAACATAATACACATGTGTCTACACGTGATTTTCAAATGACTCGTGCATATTAATTAATTATGTAAATATTTTCGCTCCATATTTATCAACATATAAATTAATTAAACGAAACGTATCAAACGTGTCAAAGCGCCCACAGTTGGAGAAGACTTATAAAATCGTTTCACTTCAAAAGCAAAGTATATGTAAGTAATAACGAATAATTATTGTTTGAGAGTAAAAACGTTAGCTTTTCTCATTAACAATTTTCGTGGTTGGATGCATTGAAGTCGATGTAAATTCATATTAAGTGGAATAAATAATCAAGTAAAGTCTTATGCCGTATTCAGACCAGTTATTCAAGTTTTTTTTAGAAAACCACACATTAAGTACATTAAAAATTTATAATTACACAGCATTATGCGATGGGGTTGGAAACGATCCGAATCTTCGTCAATCTTGTTCATAAGGGCGAACATATTTACGACGGTTATTCGTATGTGGCATTTTCAAGCAAAACGTAACGAGTTTCATACTGTAAACTTTATATACATATACATATGATAATAATTTATTTTACCCAGAGGGGATTTTATTTTATTTTTTTCACCTGCAATATTTTATGTTGTTTGAACTCTAAGCATTCGGCTATGTACGTACACCATCTGGTCATTGACGTAATGATCAATACCACTTCTACGTGTGATAAATTTTTTGTGATCATTTTATCACACATTTAGATGAAATCAAAAAAATACTGTCATAGAAATCTAGGGGTTGCATTACCGGTTTACCGATAAATCGCCAAAACTTCACCACCGGTAATTACCGGAAATTATTTTATCGCGAATTAAGTAGATATACAGGCATATTATTGAAATTGTGTATTAGATAGTTTGGAATTTATTTATTTTCACTATTAAATGTCCAAAAGGACTAACATTTTGAGCGGAATGAATATGACCTAATTAAGGTATACAAGGCAATAAACTTTCTCTTTTAATACTTTTACATATTTCTCTTTTGTAATAAGTAGTCACCGGACCCAGAAGGTGCCGCGTATTGTTCAAAGGTTGTAAATGCATTGTTAAAGGTGTGCCGAACCTTTTTTACAAAGGATTTACAACGATGGAACAATGGATAGCACTGTGACTATCCTACCTCTAGTAATAAGGCCTTAATAAAAAGCTTTGTACATTGGTAACATAGTACATAATAGTAACGCTTTGTGATAAATAGTCTTCAGCGTTGGTTGGGTGCTTGTCAAATAACAATAGACCGCTTCATTGGTTTACGAAGCAAAAGAGCAAAAACGCATGGTTGACAATAGCAATTGACCATTTTTGTCCAAAAAACATTATCCTAACGTTGATTTTTGGTGATAAGTTGAAGCGAGTAACAAAACGTCTGTCAATTTGACAGTTCTCTTGTGGAGTCACTGATGCATTCGTAAGAGTGGCAACACAGACCAACCAAGTCGTAATAAATGTCATCAGATGGTTGTTTCAATTAATGTGAATGGACTTTATGTAATCGTATGAAATTATTTACCTAAAATTTATTTTTAATTATTTACGTTTCAACCTAGGTTAAAATTTGGGAATAGTAACCACATAAAGCTATCTAATCGACGTTATTTTTTTTCATCTACCGTTAAAAAACAGTAAACCGGCAATATGAGAAATTATTTACCGATAAATGAAATTTGCCGGTAAATTGCAATCCCTATATATTTACATATATTCTAAGTAACATTCATCTATCTACTCTACTGGTCGCCAAGAAAGCTATATTTGGGGGCCGTTTATTTTTCCAGGATTATTGGCCTAATTTTTTTCTACAGATGCAATTGACAGGAGTGTTTTTTCGTACTATAAAAAAAATCAATAACAATGTAAATATTTTAGATAAGATTTAGATATTTCCTTTTTCACTCTGTCGGGGAGGTTTGTACCGACTTATGTATTTAGGCTTGCACTTACATTTAACGACAGTGATAAACATTATTTCTCATTTTTAATCATTCGGCTCCTCTGAAAGTATTATTTTTAAACAAAATGGACATCCTGCTGGCAGCTAAATAATGTCTCGGTTAGAGAAAAAAGCATTTAGTGGCAGACTAATCAACTACGCTCAAAAACAGCTCACTTGGCGAACACTGATCTACTCCACGTTTCCCATATTTGATCATTTAACTTGAGACTTTTTAACCCATTTCACTGTCTTGGGTACCATTCCAGCACTTCTCTCATCCATCGTTCATTAGTTTTTATTATCAAATGTCTCGACCACAGCTACGCTACTTTATTGAAGATCGCTTCAATTACGAAGGCCAACCCCCAATCCACTTAAAAGATGCACACGCTATGCTGAGATCGTATCCTAACCGTTTTGGAAGGAGTAGGGGTAAGTCTTCGTAGCATACAATATTCCATATTTTTCTTTGAGGACATTGACATACAACATTTTATCATTCGTTGCCAATTATTCCTTTTTTCCGTGAGTCTATTTTTCATTTATATTAAACAAAACACAAAATAAATACCCACGAAAGGACTTTGAAAGTTACTGATATATTATGTACAGAGAAATGTTATATTAATAGAAGTGGCTTTAGGCGTCATATTGTTGTCAAGTGACGATTGTCCACAGACAATCCTAAATAATTTTAGCATCAGTCGTATTTGATGCTTGGTGCTCGACGTATGTCCGATAAAAACTTCTCTGTTTGTTTATGTTACTCGCAAGATGGTCAAGCATCGTTAAAAATTGCACAATGCATTCAAAAACACACAATAAACAACATGGGATACATTTTTATAAGTAAATTGATCAGATTGTATTCCGTGCATTGTAGCGTATTTATAGAGACTTACTGCGTAATATTGACAACAATTATTTATTCGTAAGGGCCCTTCTATTATTATTACATTTCTCTGTGTATGTATGTAGATACATCGCGAGTTTGACGTATTACCACCTGTGTAGTCTTAACAAATGTTACACATTCAAAGATCGGTGTTTACCGATCAGATTTGATATACATACATAATACATAATGTGTGCTTCTTGAGGGACGGGCCGTGAGAACAATGGCCCGAGAGCAGCCAGTTCCGGTCCGTTGAGCAGCTTCCGGTCGCAACCTGTTCGCATTCCGGCACAGAACGAACGCGCATACTAGTCTGCGCCCTCTAGTCCGATATGATTTTAAGTACACGCATAATATTTTTAAAATGTTATAAAACACTATGTATTATATATGAAAGACACGCCGCTTAATTATTATGAATATTTAATTCTTAAAAAAATATCACAAATAAAAATGTACACATGTAAAACATTCGGCTTAAAAACATTTATTATAAACTAGCGTTGTGCCCGTTAATTTCAACGGATGGTTTCGGAAAGCAATTGGAGCAAGAATTAAAAATAAAGTAAAAAAGTAATTTATATATGTATACAATCGGTCTCCATGACGAGCCCGAATGTGAAACGCCCGAAAACGCAAAGATCGAAAATCGAAAGATCTTAAGTCGAACGATCAAAAAAAAAGGGTGCATGGTAAACGGTACATACTCACGTACATACTCACTTAATTTGCGCGAGCAGGATACAACAGGAACAAGAGGAACAGGCTTTTCCTCCCGTATTAATGTGCGCGCGCAGAATACGGAAAAGCCTGTTCCTCTTGTTCCTGTTGTATCCTGCTCGCGCAAATTAAGTGAGTATGTACGTGAGTATGTACCGTTTACCATGCACCTTTTTTTTTATATATTTGCGTTTGCGGGCGTTTCACATTCGGGCCCATGAGGTAGACCCGTATACAATATATGGGTGACCGGAAAAATGCACTCGAAATAGTTGCACTCTCGAGACATCCAAACTTTCAAAGATGCTCAAGGAGAACTAACGCAATATAATTCCACAAAAAAGCGTCAAGGGGTATTTGTATGTTATCCGAGGGTGCTAACCTTTTTTTTGGAATTCTATTGCGTAAATACATTTTGAGTGCCTTTGAAAATTAGTACTTCTCGAAACTGCGCTGCTTTTTAGTGCAATTTAGTGCATCTTTCCGGGAACCATATATGTATATGTAGGTATAAAAATCAATGTTTGTCTGTGTGTCTGTCACGTATGCGTTCCTATACCATTCAACCGATTGCGATGAAACTTACAGGAGTTGTTTTGTGCGTGTCCGCGATAGTTTCTGTAAAAAAAAATCGCCCAAAAACGGGAACAGAAATGAGTGGCATTGCAACGCAATAATTTCAAATGTTTTTGCGTCGCCACCTGCGTTGTTTGGGCAAAATACACAAACAATTGAATAATTTCAAATGTGTTCGCCGCCTGCGTTTTTCCGACAAATTATCATTACTGTACTGAAACACATCGAGAAACGGGAACGGTAACGGGAATTGCATGCGTTATTGTGGCATTGCAACGCATGTCGGGTTCAGCTAGTATGTTATATATAATATAATGTAAGGTAATTTATAGGCGCGCGCGCACGTATTAATAGAAAAGTTGAGTGCTCAATATCAGGAGCACATACCAGACACTCTAAACCCCCCCCCCACTTCCCCGCTACCCCACTACCTTCACGATCTGTCATTTCGCTACATCCCTAAATGCACCCATTGGTCAGAATGCATTGTCGTTGATCTAATTGGTCAAACGTTTTAATCCACTTCACGCTGATTGGTTGTGCACCTATTTTATTCAATATCACTAGACACAACATATACTCCTGGCATTCTAAAATTTGTTTTTTTTTTTAAATCTCCACACTGGTTTTTATATATATTATTCGAGTATATTTATTGACGTTTTGAACCAATTCGAATTTGTATGAATACCAGGTAATTTTTGTAATATTCTCTACGTATGTACAACTAGTTGTTATTTACCGTCTATTATTATATCGTACATGAAATTATAGTTGTCGGTCGGCCATGGTCGAGTTGGCCTCGACCTACGGCCATCACTTGCACGTCTCTTTTGTACTGAATATGAATTGTTTTGTATTTTTATTATCATTCGTTGGCAGTCATTTTATATAGAATTAGGAAATTTCAACATTGAAACAACGATCGAAGCATGCAAACAATTTATTAATGCAAAAAATCAAAGGTAAAGAAAATCGTTAAAATAAAATCATAATGTATCAAGTAATAGAAATCACAATAGGATTATTGGAAGAAAAATATATGTAAATAAAAATAAAATGTATTATGTATGTATGTATTTATATATTACTATTGGCTATTATAGCTTTATCCGGCTTCAAGTCAAATTTGGTGTGATTCGATTTAAATTATATTAATTGAATAATACAAAACTGTCATTTTTATAGTAAAATTTTGAACATATAATGTTTAAGAATAATAATCACCTTTAAAATATTGAAAAAATTTAAATCCACATGTTATTTGAAATAATTTGAAGCAACCTACATATATTTGAAATAATTTGCATGTTTTGTCATCATGTTGTCATCCGTCAGTTTTTTTGGGTACAAACCACATTTTTTGTAGAAACAATATTTTTCTCGTTAGATTTTGTAATACGGATAATTCTTACATAGCTCTGCCTAGAATAGAACCTACCCACACGTGCTATACCTCCCCTCCGTATAAAATGGAAGATCGGTTTTGTTAGAAAACGTAAGAAAAGAAAAAAAAAAACGAACGTAAGGAAATTTGCTATAAATTTTCTTGAATTTTTCAATTTTCTTTTCTTTTTTTACATTTTCCAATAAAACCAATCTACTACGTTATAAGGAAGAGCATTTGACGGAATATCGCTAACTACACACTTTGAACAACATGGAATCAAACCCATAAAAATTAATGATTGCGAACAAAAGTATATTGTTACCAATGCTGCCTACTATTATCAAATTTTACAACATACATACATATAATGTAAAAAAATCATAAAATTACAAACATTCAATTGGTATTAGGGATCCCAAATATTCGTCGGCTTCAACTATTCGAATATCGAATAGTAAATCAAGAACTATTTGAATATTCGAAAATGTAATTACATATGTACTAAGCATAAATTACATTATATTTATATATGTAATATATTTCAATTAAAAAAACATATAAAACTAAAATAAACACATAAAATATAAGATAAAAATTTATAAATTCCTTCTGCTGTTATTAAAGATGCACTATTTTACAACTTCATTTATTGCTTAATTCTTTGATTGCGGTTTCAACGGGAGTAAGAACATCAATTAAAATTTTCAAAATATCAATTTCATTCTTAGAAACAGTATTGAAATTATATTATTTAAGTGCTATGTTTACACTTTCGTAAACTTGAATAAATCGTCTTATCATATGTAGATGCCATTGAATTCCACCTCATTTTTACATCCAATAATAATTTAAAAAATATATTTTCTTTTTTCAATATGATTTCTTCTAAAATTTCGCCAATGAAATATTCGTACTATTTTTCTGATGTTTCCTAAATTTCGTAGAGGTTACTATCGATCGAAAAGAGATTTTCTTCAAACATTTCTGTATTTAATGAATAAAAACCCGTTTCTTCAAATGTATCCGTTTCTTCATTTTCATCACAATTATCCCCATTACATATTTAATTTTCTTCATAATCGTCGGTTTCTTTGTCA
Organism: Arctopsyche grandis; assembly: GCF_051622035.1. Classification (NCBI taxonomy): domain Eukaryota; kingdom Metazoa; phylum Arthropoda; class Insecta; order Trichoptera; family Hydropsychidae; genus Arctopsyche; species Arctopsyche grandis. The sequence continues at coordinate 21,896,450 of NC_135364.1, read as the reverse complement.
TCACTCTTTTCATATATATTTTATAAAAAAATGTTTACACGAACAATATTCGAATAGTTGATGAAATATCCGAATAACGAATGGCTGAAAAATCAGACGAATCATTCGAACACTCGAATATTCGAATATTCGATTGGGATCCCGAATTAGTATCATTGGATGTTTGACCGGGTCCAAAAGACACTTTGAAATTGTAGCTATCCTTGATCGTGATCTCGGATGAAACCGTGGACTTTTTCAAGGGTCAAAGGACGCTCCCGGACAAAAGTCCGGGGAATTCAGTACGATTCGTTCTTCCCTTGGCTCTGGCTGGCGAAGAATTTGTGTTGTCACGGTGTTGCGACGGCAATGGCGATGATGATGGTGTTGAGGAGCCGTTCTCACACAGCTCCACTGATGCATGCCCAATCTCGGCCGCGGCTACCGAATATTTCGATTAGCTTTTTTACAATGGACCGGGCACAATCACGTGTCGCCCCCGCCGACCACAGACTTGCCAGGAATCGTCAACCCGCCGAAGAATGATCTCCGACGAATCGACGGACAATTAAAAGTATCATTACTGGACTGCGGACCCAAAGCGCGCCGTTCATTGTTCAATTGTTAAAGGTTTGCCAAACCTTTTTTTTGCCCTCTAGCTTTGTAAATAGAGCCAAACCACCCCGATTCCTGGAAAAATCACGCTCTCTATCCGCAGTCTAATCATTACCCGTGTCCGTTGTCCTGGTCGTTGGCTCATTATTCGATGCCGATATTAAATTGCGTGTGTTATTTGTTCTAATGTGGATGAAATTAAGGATGTATGTATGTCGAAAAATGGAATCGAGAAGCTTGTGAAAGATTTAATGATAATGCACGGACAAGTGTGTAATATTGGAATTTTGAAAATTCATGACTTTCATTAGTTACCGCTGGATTCCAACCAATTATATATGTAATACGTTTAATCGCTTATTTTTTTTTTTTCAATCGATTATGTACAATCGCCTTTACAGATTGCTCCAAAGCGACGAGTGTACTAATACAGAGACAATACAATAATACAATCAATACAAGCGATGCGAATTCATACAAAATTTATCCACTGTGACATCTATGGATATATTTTTGCAGCATTTTATCATAGAAATTGGCGAACCTTAAGACGCTGAATAACTTGAGATTTGCAAGAGAGATTGGAAAGGAGATGCCAATTTACAGGAACCAATAAAAATCAGAAACTCGACTCAAAAATCGACCCGGAGTCATAAACAAAGGTCTGGCCAACAGCTACTGGTGGGGTTCAAACCGTGACCACTCTGCTCGAAAGTATAATATGCTAACCACTAGTCCACGCTGCTGGTTAAATATTAAATATGAGGTTGTACTAATACCTGATTTATTATATTTTCATAGTTTCTTTCATACATATGTACAAGTTTAATACCATAGATGTCGCTCAGGGGCAACC